>NC_068402.1:9009066-9309066 GCF_023724105.1 Carassius gibelio
TCTTTAAAGCCTACTGTAAAAAAAAATCTTAGGCCTCTAAATTACCAATATGATCAAAACATTGCTTAAAAAAAACTTACAAAATCAAAACCATGCCTTCTGTTGACTGATATATATATATATATATATATATATATATATATATATATATATATATATATATATATATATATATATATATATATATATATATATAGTGCTAGTAATATTTAAAGATGAAAATGGAAAAATGGAAAAATTTGACCCCGGACCACAAAACCAGTCATAAGGGTCACTTTTTCGAAATTTAGATTTATAGATAATCTGAAAGCTGAATAAATAAGCTTTCCATTTATGTATGGTTTGTTAGGACAGGACAATATTTGGCTGGGATACAAGAATTTGAAAATCTGGAATCTGAAGGTGCAAAAAAATCTTTAAAGCCTTTAAAGTTGTCCAAATTAAGTTCCTAGCAATGCATATTAACAATCAAAAATTTAGTTTTTATATATTTACTGTAGGAAATTTACAAAATATCTTGATGAAACATGATCTTTACTTAATGACCTAATGAATTTTGGCATGAAAGAAAAATCAATAATTACAAAAATGTTTTATTTAAAGCAAACATAATGGATTTAAACATGCATGAGTCTTATGAGAAGCTGAAAAATCAACTGAAGATCAGTGAAAAACACTTGCGTGCTATATTCTCATAAAAATCCTCCACTTTGCAACACACCTGTTAAAATGTCTAACGCGGAATTCCTTAGCTGCTACTTTAAATGTCCTCACACCTGAGACTGAAATAATAGAGTTAATGCTTCTGTTCTGCTGCCAGTGTTGATGCCGGTGATGTTTCGCAGTCCAGTCCTCAGGCTGTTGTTCTAGTGTGAGAGAGCTAATGAGTTCACTGCCAGAGTGGTCTTGATCAATTATTAACAGCACTCCAGTATCAGTGTCATAACTCCACTCAGCGTCAGCGTCCGGTTCCTACCGAGCACATCTGCTGCAACATGACGAAAGAAAGACTCACCTTTCCTGTATTCATCTCATATCACTCTCAACTCGCTTTCCCTCGCTTACTCTGTCCTTTGGCTTTTCACTTCCTGTCCCTTTCTTTACATTTCATTTGCCTTTTTCTTTTCTTTCCTTTAATTTCTAGTGCCATCTTTCATCTTCCTTTATTTTTCCTTTCCTTTCCTCACATCTCACTTCCTGTTTTTCATTCCCAGCTTTACATCACTTCCTGTCATCTTTAATTTCCTTTCCTGCTTCTTCACAAATCACTCCCTTTCTTTTCTTGTCTTCCTCTCTTGTTACACTTCCATTCCTTTCTTATCGTCCTCTCACATCTCACTTCTTTTCCTTACCTGTTCTACTCACACACCACTTCCTTTCTTTACCTCTTTTTACATCCCATTTTCCCTTTCCTTTCCACACATCTCAATTCCTTTCCTTTGCAGTCTTACTCACACATATCACTTCAGTTTCTAGACCAACGATGACTTATCTGTCATCCCACTTTCTTTTCTTCATCCATCTCATTTCACTTCCTTCTTTCTTCCTTGTCATTTCCTTTTCTCTCTTCCAATCATATCTCACTTTTCTTCATCCATCTCATTTCACTTCCTTGTTTTTTCCTTGTCATTTCCTTTTCTCTTCCAATCACATATTACTTCCTCTCATACATCCCAATCTTCCCTCTTCTTTCCTTTAGTTTCTTCTCCTCCTCTAATTTGCTTTTCATTTCCTTTCTGTATATTATTTTCTTCCCTTTCCCTTCCACACACTTTACTTTCTTTTCCAAAAGTCTTGCTTTCCTCACATCACTTCCTCTTCTATGCTTTTCTTGTTTTACTTCCATGTCTTCCTCAGGTTTTTACTTCCTTTCATTTTCTTTCTTCCTCTTACAACTCACTTCTTTTCCTGTCTTACTTAACACTTCCCATGCATTTTTTCCCTTTCCTACTCTCATGTCTCACTTCCTTTTCCTTTTCTTAAAGTAGATATATAATGCCCCTTTTTTCAATATGTAACACGAGTCTCTGGTGTCTCCAGAATGTGTCTGCAAAGTTTTAGCTCAAAATACCCCACGGATCATTTATTATATCAATTTGAAACTGCATATTTTGAGTGGAAGCAGAAACACGCTGTTTTTCGTGACTGTCTCTTTAAATGCAAATGAGCTGCTGCTCCCCACCCCCTTTTCCAGAATAGAGCTGCATCATTACAGCTCGGACCTAAAAACATGTTTTATTTCTGTTTATCGTGTATTAAACTTCTCAAATATGGTTTTCTGAGCGCACACGGACAGAAAGCATCTGTCACAGCATACGAGAACTAAACTAAGTTCTCATTCACACACAAGTTTACGTAAAAACTAAAAACAATACATTCTTTCTTATTCACAAGTTCTTTTCTTAACTTTTCTTCTTCATCTGAGGCCTCATTTCCTTTCCTCCTCTCATGCCTTACTTCCTTTGCTTTATTTCTGTCACTTCTCACTTCCTTTCCTCTCAATTCCACCCCCCTCCCCCAATTATCATATTTCAACACACTCGGAGTCCAATAAAACGATTGATACAGATGATGTGTGGGCTGAGTGATATGCTTCTCTGGTGTGAAAGAGAGGAGGAGAGGGAGAGAGAGGGAGCGTGTGTAGTATGCAATTAGAGGGGGCTTTTTCAGCGCGTTTCTGCCCTTTCAGAGAATATGATATCACTCACAGAGAATTTCCTGCTGCCTGTATTTTTGGACACAATGTACCCAGGAGAGCATGGCAGACTGCAAGAAACACTGAGGATTCTGGCTTCCTTTGGAGAAGAACATTTCAATGTCACATCAACACGTCTGACCACATGCACAATACAGATTCACATGGGCTTTGATGAACAGACTGACGGGTGGGATACAATGCAGTGCATTCTGGGAGATAGTATACTGTCATGAAATCAGAACAGTACGCTCTAAGACATGCCTAGCCTCTAGGAAAGACTACATAATTTTCTGTTTCACATATATAGGCTTTCTATTACTCAAATGTATTTCTAAATTTGCATTGTTTTGATAGGGTACTTTATTATATTTTAAACTATTTAAATATTTGAAGTTAAATTAAAGAATAATTGAAAAATCTATTTCGAGTGTGAAAAAATTAAGTTTTCAATAGGGGTCTCATGTTTTTATGTAGATATGCGAGAAACAAAAACAAACCATAACAGTGCTTTGCACTTTTTGTAGTATTTTAACATTTTAAACAATTTAATTTTAACTGTCTGCCTTAGACTGTATAATTTATTTCTCCAGTGAATAAAGAGTTCTCTCTTCCCTCTCTCTCTCTCTCTCTCTTAATGTCTCTCTTTGACCTCCCATTATGTGAGTGCATTGAATATGGAAATATGAAGTCCACCCACTCATGCTTCTAGCTCTCTGGTCTGTGTGCTCTCAGCTGGGTTTTATAAAATTGCAGTTGGACTTCACAGCAGTGCAAGCAGGTGCAACTGGAAACAAAAATTACCCCCCCCCCTCCACCTAGCACTTGCGTTCTCTCATACACAGACACATCTGCCATTTCTAGACCATGTACAGTGTGTAAATACTAATATATATATATATATATATATATATATATATATATATATATATATATATATATATATATATATATTTCACAATAAATGCATGCATTGTTAAATCTATTGTCTGCCTTACTGACAATGTGGGATGCAACCAAACTATCACTTACTTGATTATCACTTACTTGATTTAGTTATATATTTGTTTGTTGGTTGGTTGGGCAAAGTACCATGATTAAACAGTTTTTTTTTTGACAATTACCATAGAAGCAATATATTGTTATTATTCAAAAAACAAACAAAAACAAATACTATCAGTATTATTGATCTCAAACCTTTAAGCACCTCCTAAATAATTTAGACTAAATGAATAATTTAGATATTATAAAATAAAGCTTATTTATATAATAATTTGATATTTAATATAGTCATTGTTTAGATAACATATGTGTATACTGTGTATATTATGTATTTATAAATACAAAAATGCATGTTTATATTCAAGAAAAAATTATGTTTATATATTAAATAAATGCATTTATATATCATAAAAAATATAAGAATACGAATACATAAATGTATAAACATAAATATTTCCAAAATATATGTATGTGTGCGTGTTTATATATACATAATAAATATACACAGTATATATACACCCATTGGCCACTTTATTAGGTACACCTGTGCAATTGCTTGGTAACACAAATTGCTAATCAGCCAATCACATGGTAGAAAATCAGTGCATTTAGGCACCTAGATGTGGTGAAGACGACTTGCTGAAGTTCAAACTGAGCATCAGAATGGGGAAGAAAGGGGATTTAAGTGACTTTGAATGTGGAATAGTTGTTGGTGTAAGATGGGCTGGTCTGAGTATTTGAAAAACTGCTGATCTACTGGGATCTTCACACACAACCATCTCTAGGGTTTACAGAGAACGGTCCGAAAAAGAGAAAATATCCAGTGTGGTACAGAGGGGCAGCTATGTAGACGAAAATGCCTTGTTGATGTCAGAGGTCAGAGGAGAATGGGCAGACTGGTTAGAGCTGATAGAAATGCAACAGTTACTCAAATAACCACTCGTTACAACCAAGGTATGCTGAATACCATCTCTGAACACACAACATGTTGAACTGTGAAGCAGATGGGCTGCAGCAGAAGACCACACCGGGTGCCGAGAACATGAAACTGAGGCTACAGTTCTCAGGCTCACCAACATTGGTCAATAGAAGACTGGAAAAATGTTGCCTGGTCTGATGAGTCTCGATTTCTGCTGCAACATTCAGATGATAGGGTCAGAGTTTGGTGTAAAGAACATAAAAGCATGGATCTATCCTGTCTTGTCTCAACGCTTTATGCTGCTGCTGGTGGTGTAATGGTGTGGGGGATATTTTCTTGGCACACTTTGGGCCCCTTAGTACCCACTGAGCATTGTTTAAACACCACAGCCCACCTGAGTATTGTTCTTGACAATGTCCATCCCTTTATGACTACAGTGTGCTCATCCTCTGATGGCTACTTCCAGCAGGATAATGCACCATGTCACAAAGATCGAATCATCTCAGACTGGTTTCTTGAACATGACAATGACTTCACGTTACTCAAATGGCCTCCACAGTCACCAGATCTCAATCCAGTAGAGCAGCTTTGGGATGTGGTGGAACAGGACATTTGCATCATGGATGTGCAGCCGACATATCGGCACAAATCTGCAAATCATGTCAATATGGACCAAAATCTCTGAGGAATGTTTCCAACACCTTGCTGAATCTAAACAAGGGAGCAATGGCATGTTATGTTATCCTATAAAGGAGTTCAGTCATAACGCTTCACAAACTCAATTGGTATATTTCCCAAGAGTGCCCTTTTGCACCGATCCAAGTCCAATTCCATAAATACTCATGTATTAATAACGAGCACAATCTGAAGAATGGGAAACTGATCCAAGATCAGCAGCGTTCAGAGTGAGTCGGTGTGCAACATGCCCAGACATGATTAAGAGGGCAGGTGGCTGCATAGCTGAGCTAGCGACGGGCCTCCACGCGCGCATATTCATTTACACTGCAGTGACTTTTGGCCAGAGACAAATAATTTACAACAATCACAGAGAAACACTCGAGTGAGATGGCTCGCTGGTCTGAACTGGTTAAGGATGATTCCTCCGCTCTAAAGGGTGAGGGAAACGACAGAAGTCTTGCTACATCAACACTCCCTCCAATCAAATATACAGGGAAAAGCCATGGAGGCACTTGGACTTAAAGTCTCACTAGGGATGGGTAAAGTGGCAATTCATTCAGCAGGGCATGTTTTTTCAGATACCTAACCAGGAATCAAAGCGCCTGGGATGCAGATGAGATTCTGACCCACTTAAGTCTACATTCCCCTGTTTCAATTGGACTAGAACTGTTTTACTGTAAAAAATAAATAAATAAAAAAAATCAATAGGTGTGACAGACTAGAGAAAATCCAATGCAATTTCTGAGTCACACGTCTCATCAGATCTGATTTTCAACAAGATTAAAAGTCAGAATATTATATTCTGCATTTGCCTCTCTATAAAAATGGTAATAGCAGTATTTCTATTGGCTTTCAAAGGGACTCAAACGTCACCACAAGACATGACTTCTGTTTGCCCATCTGTCTGGTTGATGCACATTTCTTGTCCACACACACACACACACACACACTCTCTCTCTCTCTCTCTCTCTCTCTTTCTGGCACCTTGTTGGGCCTAAAGAAGCAGCTGGTGGCAGGAATGCACATGATGACTTGGCACATTCCCAGTGACTTTTAATGCACTAAAATTAACAGCTTATTGTTGAGCTAGGCATTCACCGGAGGGCAACACCCTGGTCATATGAAATGTGTATTGTGTATCAAGGCTGGAAGGAATAATGTGTGTGTTTCACAGAGCAAGATTGCTTTTAAAACCTTGCCAATTTTGGGTGCAATGCTTTGTCTGAGTTTTAGTTATGACATTACACTGTCTTTCCCTTTTGCTTTTATCTTATTTATTTTTCTATTTTCTGTTAAGCTACTTTGGAACTGTGTATCACACAAATATAGTGAATTGAAATGGATCAGACTTTAAAAGAAAGGTTTAAAGGTATAATGACAAAGACTGTGCACCAAATAATCTCTTAAGTACACTGCTTGCCAGACAATTGTTCAATTATAGACTATTATTATGTACAGCAATATCAAAGACTATCCATTGATTTCAATACAGTCTACACTACTTTTTAAAAGTCTGGGTCAGTGCGGGGTTTTTTTATTTTTTTTACTTTTTTTGGAAAAGGACTCTTATACTCACTAAGGCTGCATTTATTTGATAAAAATACTGTGAAATATTATTGTTAATGAAAATAACATTTTTTGTTCTGTGAATATATTGCAAAATGTAATTTATGCCTTTGATGCAAATCAGATTTTTCAGCATCATAACTCCAGTTTTCAGTGTCACATGATCCTTAAGATGTCATTCTAATATGCCAATTTGCTGCTCAAGAAACATTTCATATTATCAATGTTTAATAAAAATAAAAAAAACAGTGGAATACTGCCAAAGTTTCAAATGACATCAATTATTAAGATGAAACTGCAGTATAATCATTGCTCAAAGACACAAAACAGTGTTCGACTGCTATAATTTGGCATATTTCTGAAAGAAAGTGATGTCAAAAGTGTGTGAAACGTACTAGAATGGAATCTGTTGTTAACAGGGAAGAAGTTGAAATTCATGTTGACTTGAAAAGTTTTTTTTTCTGTACTTTTCAAGAAGGCATGATTTTTCTCCTCTCTTTGGTCAAACTTTGGAAGGCACAGAATTTGTACAGAAGTTTTGTAAGAACATCACCCACCTCCAGTCTGAGCTCCTTCAAAAGATGTGCATCTTACAGACAACAGACAACCGAAAATGACCTCAGATCAGTGAAACAGCACTACACATTCACACATAAGTACTTTAAAGCACAACTAAAGCGGCAAAGAGATGTTCAGATCGCTTTCTGCCCAAGCCGGATGACTTCAGGCTTCACTCCCACGTGCAAACAAAATATCTCAAGGTAAAGAAGCCAGAACAGAGACTGACCTGAACCCTGATGCCTGCATGTGTGTGTGTGAATGCTTGAGATCTCACACACTGCCTCATTTTATCAAGACACACTCTATTGAGGAATGCCGCCCCGTCTAAAAAGCACATCACTCACTTCCTCTAAGCCGTTTAAGAGTGTCACCTGAGTCTCGATCGCTCTGCGGGCCCACCTCCATCACTTTGATCTCTTCTTTAGCTAATGCCTTTAATAGACAAGAAATATTGAAGGTTATTAAATGTTTTATGAACAGACGGGTCACACTCCTCCAGCCTCATATGAACTTCATTAGTGCAGTTTATTCTCAAGAACACGTGCGTGAACAGACATTAAAGTGCACTAATGGAATCAAACTTTTGACTGCTATTTAATAACAGAGGTGGTCACTTGTATCTGAACAGTCCCAGGTGTTTTCAAGGTGCTAAATTATGACCTATTTGGGGCCAAAGGCAGAGTGCAACCCTTGACTTACAGCAAAGCCACATTTGCGCAGTGTTGGCTGAAATAATTAGGCTTTTAAAGCTGACACAGACCATTCGGGTCACTCGTACTCACTTTGATCAGAGGCATTAAATAGATGACTTATGGTTCGCAGATTCCCAGAATCCACTCTTCACTTAACATGACGCGACAGAGGAAATATTTACATTCACAATCTTGTTGCCAGATTTCACAGCCCTCTTAACTGCGAGGAAGCCTTTAATTGTCATAAAGTGGTTTTACTTAAACACAGCACTGGATTGCATGAAACCGCTGTTTGTGGTGACAATCGCAGATGTGATGGCAGTTTTGGTTGGTAAAACAATGCAATGCAATAGGTTTTATGAGACTGCATAAGAGTGAAGCTCTTTGCCTGAGATTTTGAGCACTTATGAGTATGTTTGATGCAGAAAAAGAGAGTACCTGGTATCGTTTCAAAATTTAGAGAGCCGTATATACAGGCAACCTTTAAAGACATTACAAGCATGCTTGAAACAGGTCAAATGTAGGCAGCATAATACATTCTTTGGTAAAATTCAAAATTTCAAGAGAAGGCAATCCCAAAATGCAATGCGACAAGCTCAGTGAAAAAATTAAAGAACGTTGATTATAAATATACTCAATGCAGTAGTAACACTAAAATCAATCAATAAATACATTATATAAATAAAATTGGAATAAGAATAATAAAATTTAATTATAAATTAAATAAATTTTTTATTAAAGCATATTTTTTTAAAACAACATTAAAATGCATTTTTAGATTATTTACAAATATTTGCATAAACCACAAATATTGTGTATTTTAAATAAAAATAAAATATTAAATATATTTATTTATATATATATATATATATATATATATATATATATATATATATATATATATATATTTATAGAATATTTCTACATTTTAAATGTAAAATTAAGTTTTAAATGTAAATGTAAATAAACTATTATTATTATTATTATTATTATTATTATTATTATTATTATTATTATTAATTTATTTATTTTTTAAGTACCAACATATTTTATGTATTAAGTATAAAGTCAGTTCATTATGCACATCACATAATCTGGGCTCACCAGATTTTTTACAGATCCTTTTATACATGTTTGCATATACAGTATGTGTATGTTTTGTATATGTGCAGGTGTGACAACACCTTACAGCTGTGTTAGTAAACTGTGTGTGTGTAACAAGCCCAAACATGTTTCCAGTGTCCTCCAGTGTGTGTATGCAGTGGGACCAGTGAGGTCAAACATGTCGTCCTCTCCTTGGCCTACAGTATTCTTCAGCACCCGGGGACATTGTTGAGGGAGCGTGTATACTTACAGTAGGGCCTGGGAGAATGATAAGAAACTTGGCTCAGTGGTAAACATGTGGCGGTGCAGCCTGAGCAGGGGCTGCTGACATCTATAAATAAACCTCTCTGGGTTGGCTGTGAATCCGTACAGTTGGCTCAAGTGGATGATGTCATTCTTGGCTGGCCAGGAACAGTGTCACAGCACATCTGCACCAGCAGCAGAAGAAAGTCCCGCTCCAGGACACAAACCCTGACTGGAATGCAAGACATGACTATCATGCTCAGTATTCTTGTCTGGTTTTCTAATATAAATACCTAAACATTTTTTAATAGAGATACATTTACTTGAGAATGAAACTAACATAGGTTATGCTCGATTTCTGAAAAAAATAAAAAAATAATCTAAATTAAATTAGCTTTTACTTAAAACTATGTCATAAAAGCAATCCTATTTTCCCTTTGAATTAAGTTTATCTTTTATAAATCCATTTGCAGATGCTTTTCTTTGTCTGAAGCATAAACTTAATTTTAAACATAACTTTAAACTTAATTGTTTTAAAAAGGAACTTAATAACTTAATTTTGTATATATATACAGGAAAACAAGACTTAATATTTTATGTCAGTTTGCTTCTCTATTAAATGTATCTTGATTGAAAAACATTTTAGGTATTTGTACTGCAAATATATATATATATATATATATATATATATATATATATATATATATATATATATATATATATATATATATATATATATATATATATATATATATATATATATATATATATATATTATTTTATTTTTTTTCTTCAGTCTGGAGGTTGAATTGACAGTTTTATTGCAAAACAGGCCATTAGTCTTTCAGGTGCAAAATATAGAAACAAAAATTAAGGTCACGCATAAGAGAGTGATACTGAAATGATTACTCACTTGGCATTGTTCTGCTTTAGTGGTGTCAAAGTCATGATCCTTGAGCCGCATGCATCCTGTGCAGGAGTCCAAACTGGCCGGTGGGATGATTTGAGGAAAACATTTTAAATATGCCATCCTGTCTATTTATTATATATATATATATATATATATATATATATATATATATATATATATATATATATATATATATATATATATATATATATATATATATATATATATATATATAATGTGAGTTCACCCTTACATCTGATCTGAAGGCGAATAGTAGGCATATTTTGGCATGCTGTCCTGGGGGAGGGGTCCAGGCCCAGAGCATAGCCCGAACCCAAATAACTCCCCCTATTCCTAATTTGGTATAAATAGATTAGAAGTGAGGAGTTGGGATAGAGGAGAAAAAAATATTAGGAATGCAAGTGAATTACACAAGTCTCGACTGAATAATTATTAGATATAAATATATTAGTCATGATTTGATGCTGCAGGCCTATAATTAACATCAACAGTCGGACAGTTTCTTTTTGTTTTTTTTAGGCCTCATTTTGTGCTAATGTTTCGTTTCAGATGGCTTATTAAAGCTGAAGTTCTCCAGCAGTGGGTGGTTTTCATTTTCTTGTCAGCACTGTCGTGTTGTGCCTGCACTTGCTATTCTTTAACAAATAACAAAATAGCTCACATTAGGTGACGTTTTGTCTAATTTGGCTTTCAACTGAGTTTGACAGTACCACTCTGCTGTCACATAATAAAAAGTGTGGGGAATTGTGAAACAGGAGGTTGTGGTTAAGTGTGGTGTAACACATTTTTAAAGATCTGAGATGGAAATGTAAAGATGTCTGTACACAAAAGGTCAGAGTTGGTTCTTGTGCTTAGCCAGTAGAAGTCCAAAGGCAATCATTATTGACAGCAAATTAGTGTTCATTAATATCTTTACAGAAATCATTTCAGCAAAGCACACACACACACACACACACACACACACACACACAAAAATACCTTCTGGAAGTACAAGACTTCTGGAATTGTTGTTTTCTTGTTTTAAGCATGTTTTAAAAAATCAATGGGCTAATAGGGTAAGAAAAATAAACTTACCACGATATTTTCTAAAAACAAGCCTTATTATCTGCTTCTCAAGTAAACTAATAGTGTTTATATATACATATACATGCCAAAAATAATGAGAACAAAAATTATTTTTTTGAATTAAAGAGACAACGGGCCCTATTTTAACGATCTGAAACGCAAGTGTCAAAGCGCGAAGCGCAAGTAACTTTGTGGGCGGGTCTCGGCGCTGTTGCTATTTTCCCGGCGGGATAAATGGCTCTTGCGCCCGGCGCAAATCTAAAATGGGTTGGTCTGAAGTAGCTTCATTATTCATGGGTGTGGTTTGGGCGTAACGTGAAATAAACCAATCAGAGCGTCATCCAACATTCCCTTTAAAAGCAGGTGCGCAAGTTCCATTATGGATTGCTATTATTATGGCGTATTTACCAGGCGCACGCCAGGAGCGGTTCACAGCCGAGGAGACTGATGTTCTTGTAAGAGCAGTGAAAGACAGAGAAGTTGTGTTGTATGGGGATGGGAGAATAATTAGCCTGAATAATTTGTGAGCTAGTTTTATGCCTATTTTTTTCACATCTTCGTGGCACACCACAATGATTTCCGTCATCTCATGTGTTAATATTTTTTTAGTGTAACAATTTATGATTTGCAAAAATAACTGTTGCATCTGTGTAGATTACATGAGCAAAGTGTATGCGCGTTGTGCACGCTATACATTATGGCCAAGCATGCGCCCTTAAAATAGCATAATGAACAACGCGCAACGCGCCACTGACTTTAGACTAGGTTTTTTCTGGTCAGTGGCGCAATTGTTTAATGGAACAACAAAATAGCACCAGGGATCGTTTGCGCCGGATCACGCCTCCTTTTTTGCGCTGAACCGCCCAGGGAGCGCAAGTTCATTCACTAGTTTAGCGACGTGCTTCTGTGGAGGGAAAAGCGCGCTTTGCGCGGGTGCAAAATAGGAATGACACATGCGTCGGTGTACAAAGTCAATTGCGCTGGGTGCAAGATAGGGCCCAACAACTTGCATGTTTGTGTGGGAGAAGAACGTGAAGGGTTAAAACCATGAACTGGTTAATGCAGGGCCGCGGGAAGTAATTTTGAACAGGGGGTGCAGTGAATTTTTTTTTTTTTTTTTTGACAAAAAACCTATGAGCCTATAGGCCTATTTAAAATACATTTTAAAAATAAATACATTGAGATTTACTACTTTATTGTCATATACACTTCAATGCACAGGGTCTGAAACACACAGACATCAGTTCTCAGATATGCGCAATGCCTTATTAATCTGAAGCAGAAGCAGAATCAGAAATAATAGTTTAATAATCGAAAGAAAACGAAATAATTACTTTCATTACAATTTCAGATAGCCTATACATACATGCAACTTATTTAGATACAACAAATAATATTACAACAAAATATAATATTAATCAAACTTCACAATAACGCTAAAACAATGCAATCGATTTGGTCACCTGGCTTGAGTCACTGCACGTTTATGTCACACGCACCTCCATTAACTCCAAAATCTTTTTACGCACACCACAAGGAAATAATCTCTGACTATTTAAGCAATTTGTTTATTGAACAGTTCTCCACATCCATTACGCAAAAAACAAACGCACAGTATAAAGCTTTCTGTCTCCATCTTCAACCTTTTTACACAAACCACAAGGAAATAATCTCCGACTATTTAAACGTTATTTAACAGTTCTCCTCAACTCTTACGCAAAGAACACACGAACGAAATAATACTCTCCATCCCCACCACCTTCCAAAAATACTATAGTATACTACTTACAATTGCTTGGCTAGTCAAAGCTGATCCCACACTTGTTGCCAAAAAAATAAATGTTACAAGCGCGGCAGCACAATGCTCTTACCTGAGCTACATGCAGGCGGGGTGCCCTGGTTACAGGTGTCCAAATGTCGAGGTGCGCTGTATTATATAAAGATGGATGTATTCTGCGTGGAACGAGCGGGAAACCTCGTTACTCGGCGACCAAACCTGCCTGCCAGACGTTGACAACGTAACTTCCGAACCTGTGTTGATTAGGCCTCAAAATATGAAATTAAAATCCAAAATATACGTAATAGACTGCGTGTGTCAAAATCATTTTCTAAAATATTCATAAGGAATTTATAAATTGTGCAAAATATTTTAATAGGCCTACATTTTTTTTTATCTCCCTCTCGTCACTAGGGGGTGCTGCAGCACCCCCAGCACCCCCACTTCCCGCGGCCATGGGTTAATGAGACCTCGCTTTACAATGACTTCAAATTCCCTCGAGTGTTTTCCTCACTGTGATGAAAGCAGCTTTGCTCTGTGTTGCTTTTCCTTCTGATCAGAGTCAAACAAATTCCCTTTGTAAGTTTAAGAGTACGACATCTCTCACACAGAGACGAACAAATAACAGCGCTGCAATTACTACAGCATTCTGTCAGATCTCGGATGTGCTTCGAGAAACAAATAAGAATTACTAACAACAACACATATTTTAATTAGATTGTAACAGCACAACCAGTGCCACTGCAGCAGGTAAGGCATTGTAGCATCTCACTTCAGTTTTCTGCAATAATTTATTCTAATTGGTTATTTGTGGCATTTTGCGGTCAAATATTTTTGACGCTCTCAGTTCCAAATATAGGCTTATGCTTGTATCACATTCTCTTCCTACACAACCATTCAAAAGTGTGTTATTCACTTAGCTAATTTTTTTTTTACTTTATGCTCACCAATACTGCATGTAATTGATCAAAAATACAATAAAACATTTGTAATATTGTGAATTTTTTTTTTGTAATTTAAAATAACATTTTCTCTATTTGAATATGTTTTAGAATGTAATTTATTTCTGTGATTTCCAGTGTCAAACGATCCTCCAGGAATCATTCTAATATGCTGATCTGCTGCTCAAGAAAATGTCTTTATTATTATCAATTTTGTGCTGCTTGATATTTTTATGGCAAGTGTGACACACTTCCACGCGGTTTTTCAAAGGAGATTTCAATAGAATAGTATTTATATGAAATATAAATTGTTTTCAATAATGTACAAATATTTACTGTCACTTTTGATCAATTTAATGCATTCTTGCAAGATTTAACTAGCAAAAATAAACAAATAAATACATTTCTTACTGACCAAAAGATTCTAATTATTTCAAGTCAATATTTCTTGCCTATGCATTGAATTACTTTGCAAATAGTCAATCAGTCATTATTGCAAAATAAACCCATTTAGAATGATCTGACCATCCCGTCTGGGTTTATTTTGCAATAACGACTGACTGTATATCATCCCTAACATATGTGAGAGCTTCTGCTTACAGGAAAAACATAATCCAAACCACTCAAAATGTGGCTATATGCCACCCACCCAAACCAGTATTTGAAAGATAGATGCCGTGCGTACGGACTCAAATCAATATGCGTCCAGTAGTCAGGCCTGACGCTGCACACAGCTCAATAAATATCGAATGATGATCATTTGTTTGCAGCCGTGGTTGGATAAAGACATGCTGGCAGATACACAAACTCAATGCGACTGGACTGACTGCCGAGGTCCTTCTCTCTCCACACATGCTGCTGTTGTTGTTTCAAGAAGCCCTGAGGGCTGTTTTTGTGATTTCTTTCCCTTTCTCTCTTTGTTTTCCCTCTAGAAAACAAGCCCCTTCTTTCTCCCCCCTTGCTCAAAACGCTGTGCATGTTGACAGGTTGAACAGAAGGTAAGTGGTCTCTCCTTGCGCAACACTGATTACTTCACCAGCTTTCACCCAAATCATTTACTTACCCTCAGCCTTCTGCGATCCTTTATTTACCCTCAAACAAATCCTGCTGATTTAAATCATTAGCTGCTACTTAAATATTATATTCCAAGGTCAGTAGATGCCAATCATGCTCTCACCGACTTAAAGCAACTGGAATACACATCATATATATTTCATACGGCATCGGATCATAAACAATGTAGAAGCAGAAGAGGGTGAAGCCTGTGTTAAGAAGTTTCTGAAATGTCACATCTACAGCTGTCTTATTAGTTTGCCTCTCAAACTCATGCTCTGTCTGCAGTAATCGCTGGGTGAAGATGTCACTGACCTGGAGTGATGTTCTTGTGATGTGGAAGCCACTTCTGCAGTTTAAGATGCATTAGAGGCACTATAAAAGCATGCAGGGTGGAAATGGAGGCTAATTGACAAGAGCAGAGAAGCATCCATTACTGCAGGTCCAAGAGAGTCTGTAGATAAAACACACAAATATCTGTTCATGTGGCAACAACTGACACAACTAACTGACATGGAGAAAAAAAATGGTGCATGGAAGAGATAATCATGGTTGATTTGAAACAGCGGTTATGCCATTAAAGACATAAAAGGCACAAACCTACTTACAACATGTCGTTGTACTGGCTGATGTGAAAGTTGGCTTGAAACAGAAGTGCACATTGCCTTAAATATATTTGACAAATTATTTATTTCTTAGGGTGTAAACTTTATTTAGAGTACTTAAAGGCACAGCTCACCAGAAAATGTAAAATGTGTCATCCTTTAGTCATTCCAAACCAAAAGGAGAAATTTGCTAACCATTGATTTCCAATGAAAGCAAAAGGGGCAATGATGCTGTCAAACTTCAGAAAAATAAGATAAACGGTTGAAAGTAGTCTTTATTCTAGTACATACCATAATATATGCTCACTATTTCAGGTCTTCTGAAGACAGTTTTGCGTGATAAAGAAAAATAAATGTAAGCTGTTTATTATCTAAAATTTGGATATCAAGCCTAATGTGGCTGTCTAATTGTATTTAGATTTAGATAAAATGTGTAATTTTAGGCTGAACTATTCCTTTAAACGGTTATGGTTAAAACGCATACAGACACCTTTTCCCATTGATGCATTATTAAAGATGATCAAATAGGACAGTGGAGTAAAATGTTACAAAAACAAATACATCAAATAAATGCTGTTCTTTTGATCTTTCATCAAAGATTCTTGAAAAAGTGCATCACGGTTTTCACAAAAATATAAAGCAGCACAACTGCTTTCAACACTGTTAATAATAATAAAAAGTTTTTATTATAAATAACAAGTTTCAAATATTAAAAAATGGTAAGTAGTTATTTTAATTGCTTACTACTATATTTGTTCCATTTTTGAATGGTTATGTATTTTCAGTGTATGTTCAAGCTGGTTACCGTAAAGAATACAGTAAAATGTAATACTGATCACATTTTTGTTAAATCTGATTGCTATTCACACTGGACCAACATCAGAAGATACATTCAGAATTAGATAATGTGTTGCAAGTTGTTAGATATGATAACTATACCCGACATTACTCACTCAAAACAAAGAAAGAAAAATCATTGTGATATGCTTTAGGTGTTTTTTTTTTTCATTTATTTATTTATTTTTTGCATGGCATGAAATGTCCTAATGGACAAAATCCTACTTCATTTGTTTTAACAGGCAAATAAAAGGCCATCTAAACACAGGAAAGAGACAATAAAAGACGAGCAGCACTGTTGCTGGAGTGTTTGTGGACAACACAGTCTCACTCTCTACTCGTCAAATGTCTGACGCATGGTCAAGTGATCTGGCGTCACTTTTTTGACGCACTGGGTATACCTTTGGCGTTATTTTTCAACGTGCAGGTTAGTCCGATAGACTTCTATAGAACTCAGTAGCGTTTAAATTTGACGTCTTGGTTCAGCACACCGCAACTACACTGAATAAATAAAAATAAATAATAGGCTACAAAAATATATATATATATATATATGACAGAGATCGTTTTTATCTGGCCCTCCAACTTGTTTTTGAGGTTTAAATATTCTCGCAATCTGATATTAAAGTGATCTCTGTGCCAAAGCTTAGCGCGTTCATCAGTGGTGAGTTTAACAACACTCAACTGCAGGTAAAACAGCACTCAGCGGTGAGTTTGACCAAAGCAACGCTCAACTGCAGGGAAAACGGCATAAAAAGGTGAGTTTAACAACGCTCCAAGGCGCGTGCAAGTAAGCAGTTTAACCGTTTTCTTACACACCATTCTCGCTTATCGCTTATTCATAGTTCATCATCTCTATGAAATCACGTTCAAGAAGTCTCATTCAGCACACATCGCGATACTTGCCATCAGTTTCCATGTGCCACAGGGTCGGTGAGTAGATATAATTACGCTCTTTTAATGCCTGTTATAAAATGTATTCTGTCTTTATTAATCAGATTAGCGCCATATTGTTTACTCGCTGTATTATATCAGTCATCCGAGGCTGTCTTTGAGTTTCATTGCGTTTAACTAAGTGAACACACCTGCTAACTAGTGTGATTAAACCCTGTCGGTCACGTGACGTGCCATAGACTTTCAATATATTCATTTCATGTCAAAGATGTAAATTTGTAGTAAAATCATGGTAACCACGGCATGTACAATAGCAACAAATTAAATTTGAAGTTAAAACCCAGGAACGGGACATTTACCATGTTTTTACCTCAGTAACTGAAGTTCTACTATGGTATATTAATAATCAATACAACAATAAAATAATCATCAAACTAACTTTGGTTGTACAACTGTAATTGTCGTTTTTGATGTGCTTTTATATGACAGATATCACACATTTACTGTACCATGCTTTTGATACATTTTTATGTAAATCCAAAAAAAGTAAATAAATAAAAGGAAACATTTTTCCCTTCCTGCAGTTCATTCATATCAGTTTATATTTTAAATATTTTGCTCACAAAACATTAAAATTCTGTTTATAATTCTATTTTATTCTACCCCTCCCCCTTTCTTATTTTTATTATTATGTATTTTTTTTTTTTGTTGAAAAGATGTAAAGGAAGCAGTCATCCCTGTGGTGTTTGTGGAGAGGTTTTCCTTCAGAAATGGAGAAGACTGAAAGCTGCGGAGGCAGACATTTGCAGCAGGAAGTCTGTGTTGGTTTTACCTTTTTATCAAACTGCTGTTATAAATTGCACAGCATTTGTTGTTTCTTAAACTTTTGCACTGTCCAAATACCCACACTTACCATCTTTGCACTTGACCAATCGATTATTTATTTGACGTATTTCCTATGTTTAGGCCAAGTGTTCGAGTGAGCATGGTGACCACAAGTGTGTGTCGAACTTTTCATGACCTGATGACAGTGGTTCCCAATCCTGATCCTGGAGAACCCAGCACTGCACGGTTTTGGCGTCTCTCTTATCTCACAAACACACTTTTGAGGTCTTGGAGTCTTCACTGATGAGCTGATGAGTTGAATCAGGTGTGTTTGATCAGGGAGACATCTTAAATGTGCAGTGTTGGGGTTCTCCAGGACCAGGATTGGGAGCCACTGCCTTACGGGACACACTTAAGTGTTTACAGAGATTTTTTTTTTTTTTTTGTGATTATTATTCAACTTTGCATTTTAAAAGAAATTCTAATTCTCTTTTCATTAGTCCCTATTACAGAGGACAATTAAATTTTTGGGGCTTCTAATTAAGTGAAAAAAAAGCAGTTGCAAATGATGTACAAAATAAATATACTTTTCTGTACACCAAGAAAACATGCAACACTTTGTTTTACTTCCAAATTATTCTCAGTATCTAATTATTATTATTATTATTATTATTAATAATATTTCACATACATTGGAAAGGTTTCCGTGAGCAGATCAATTACACTACTGATAACATTCCTTTAAGCATGTAATATATTTTTTTATAATTCATATGAATATAGCTTGCTATTATTGACTAGCTTTTAATAATAGATGCATTTAATATATAATTATACAGCATCTTTACAGAGGCTGGTTTTATGGTCTAAAAGTAGCATGTAATAATATTTCCTTCCTTTCTGTCTTTCAGGATTGTTCGCAGATAATGATGTTCTTCTCGATCATGCACAAGGACTCACCTCTTTAACTCTTTATCTTCCCAACACACACAGAAATGCTCCCTTTATCAGTGTTTAGACTTTGCAGTGCAGTTTTGTTTTAGTTCTAAGCTTATAATGAATACATTGTGACCTTCCAGCAACCCATATATTGTATACAGAACCAGTGATCAAAACAATGGTTGAAAATAGTATTTTTATATTGATAAAGCATTGTGTTCTCTTTTTCAAGCTTCATACAGTAAACTTTACTTCTGGTGCTTTTATCATAAAAAAACAAACATCAGTTCTCATCAGGAGTTTTCGTAAAGGACGTATTCATGCACAGCCATCCCCTAGTTCCAGTCATGAAGTGAATGATGTTATTGTCAGTTTTATTTCTGCAATTTTATGTAGCAGGTGTTTGTTTTCCTGAACGTTATCTTTCTTCCTTTGTTCGGACAATCAGTGTTTATTTGATGCTGTGCTGATGGAGGTTTATAGATGATATTGCACACTTGACATGCATGTCTTCATGGTCTTTATTTTCTGAGTTTGAAACAGTGTGTTGTATCACTTTTTGGTCAAATAAATTCTTCAGTGTTCTCTGAAAGACTATCTGTATTTACTTTTTTTTAAAATAAAAGTATTTGCAAAGAATTTTTATTCTTCATAGTGGCAAAAACAACTTATTGACAGAGGATGCAGTGCAGTTATATGGGCAATTTGTCTTTGAATCAGTTTTTTTAACTCTGTTTTTATTGCTAGAGTTCAATTGGTAAAGAATGGCAAATCACAGAAAAACTAAAGTGAATAATTTTTATAGATTTAAAACAAAACAACATGCAATTTAAATGTTACAAGCTAATCATTTGATTAGAAAATGCACCTGTCTTTGAAAAAAAAAAAAAAAGATTTAATGAGAGGAATCGGTTCGATAGAACTGCGAATGCTGGCCATGTGCTCATCAATATTGCCCAATTTTTGTCAAGCTGAAAACAATAATTAGCGCATTTGCATTATTGTTGGAGGAAGGTGTAGACGTTAATAAAACACAATCTAATAGGTAGCAAATGTTATTGATTGTTAACCAATCTATCCCTTCAGCCGAAAAACGAAAGTCATCGGTCATAAATGGATAAGGAAGCGTGACGCCGCTGCTCAGCTTTGATATCATTGGCTGTCAATGTCCCTTGTCATCGCAGGGTTGTCTGTGGTTGGACTATCCTTTAACCCATACTAAACAGCGCATCGTGTTACAGAAGAACGTTTTGCTACTATTATCACATTAGTAATATATTAAGTCAACAATTAAGGGTTGCTATGTTGAGGAAAATTACCTCTTTAGCGAGATCCTAACCCTAACCCTAATCATAACTTCGATGAACTACAAAAAACAGCCCCTAGTTTCGCCTTTCCATATATAGAACGACGGAGGCTTGTGGGTAATGTAGTTTAAATCGTTTTATTGACGAAATGAAATAAATAATATATTTAATGGAAAACTGGATATATGAATAGTTTCATTGTGTAAACCTCTATGATATAATTGAAAGACAGAGTGAAATTTGGTATTTTAGAGGGAGCAATATTTAAAATGGCTTTATGAAACATTTCCATTTATTTCTGAAAACTGTGCCCGACATTATTTTATCAGCATAGCATAAGTAAAAATTATTCTGGTTTTCTCTTTGATTCATTAATTGGACTCTGATTTACAGCCATTTCAAATGTACAGTTTTTGGCTCTTCCGGGGGGTGCTACTGGGCCCCTGGGGGTAGAAGGGCAGTAAAACCTACATGTATGTATTCTCCTCATAATGGACAACAAACTGAGCTGAGTCACATTTATATCTGACAGTTTTCATAGACTAACCTTTTCTTATTCTTATGTCATGAGCAGTAAAGCTTTTGACAGGACATGGTGAGGCCATCTGATGAAACATGGCAAAATTAGAAAGAAATGATTTAATAATAAAAATTATAGATTATTTATTTTATTTTTGAAGTTAACAGTAATAAATATAATGGATAAACCTGCAACAACATGCCATTATCTATTCCCCACTGTTAAGCAGTAATCAAGGACAATTTATACACATTGTGATACTTCACTTTTCCACAAGGAATAATTCATGGAGTACTCAGAATACTATATATATTAACTAATTAGCAACAATCAGTGTAAAAATGTCCTCCTCATCCCCTTATCTGGGTCCTCAGATGCTGAACATCAGTAATGTGCATGCTCTTGGATTTAATGCAGTACAAGATCCATGTTGATCATTCCTGCTACATTCTCAGTTATCCCTCAAGTGTTTGTAACTATAAAGTAAATGGCTTTTCAAAATAATTCATCTAGTAAATCCCTTTATATAGATATATAGGCATATTTGTGATTAAATATATACAATAATAACTTTCTGGTGTATTGTTGTTCCAGATGTCATTAATGTTTAAGCAAAAAATAATCCTGGTAATTAATATGTAGTTTTTCAAGTGTAGAATAAACCCATAGTAGCCTACAGTATCTAGTAAAATTATGAATTTACCAAGAATTTTCAACACACAATATTCACCATATTAATTTTATTGAAGCATAGACTATGAAGTTGATAAAGTAGCTTCAAGACAAACACAATTCAAGGAAAATAATAAAGGATCAAAAATTCATTAATATCATAAATTAATCAGTTCACACAGATGAGTGATGAAATGTCCTTAAAAGTAAAAATAATCCATTCAGTCAACTGTGATACAGATCATGTGATGCATATAAGACATGTGATACTGTTCCAGAAAATAATGATTCCCATCATCACATCTAAACTGGTTTCATCTCCCCATCGTGATCTTCTTCTCTCGTGTCTGGAAACTGTTTGTGGTTGATATCCAGCACTGATGTGGTGTAGCTTCTCTCAGCCAGAGGATCTCTCAGTCCTAAGATCCCAGACCTGGTCAAAGTGAAACAAACAATACAGATTAAGTTGTTTAATGGACAGAGAGCTCAGCTTATGTTCTGTGTGATTTTAGCAGGGTGAGCAACTATGACCCTTGTAGTACTGTACACTTACCATTCTTCAAGCTGTTTTGAGACCTTTTGAGAAGGTTTTTCTCTGAAGACAATTTACCACATCCTCTTCTTTCAGTCCTTTCAAGAGCATCACTTGGTCAAAACCCCCCATTTGGCTGATGAGATCATCTGTACAAATTAAAATACTGCAATAAAAATTTCATTCTGCAAGAATTAAGGCAAAGGACTTGCTCATGAGACACCCCTTAGCATGTGACAGAATTTTTTGCTTCTATAATTCATCTATTGTTGCAGTAAATGTGTCTTTTTTCCTCTCTAATCTATCTTCAAAGTTCCTGACTTCTCTCACAAATGTGTTTTAGTGTAAGGCCTGGCTTCAAACCAATCAACTATCAATCCACAATTTATAATACAACATTTATGAAACAATGAAATAATGTAAACCACTTACATAAAACTTGTATTCTTTTATTTAAGACAAACAGTTGGTGTTTTTTTTTTTTTTTTTTACTTAAAGTTTAAAAATATTCCAGTCACACTTTGCCTACATGATTTAATTGTAATAGCTGTATATAATTTTTTTTTTTTTATTAAGAATAAAAACATAGAAAGAATAAATTACGGCTGAGATGAACAGTCCTGTGAGATAAAATCATAAAGTGCTGTAACACATAACACAGCATTGCACAGCATTGCTTCAACACACACATACCAGAGGACTTCTGTCTTTGTTTGGGCTCAAGATGGCCGTCTTCATTCCTCATGAGCAAATCATTTCCTTGGTCTTCCTTCTCTTCTGAAAAACAAGATAATCTTACTCTGTGTGCAATTAACATTGCTCATTAAACATATAATTAAGTTAATTTAAAATAAGATTCAGACCAGAGCATTTGATGAGTAAATGTTGATTCAAAAATATTTTAAACAAATGTACCTGGGAAGAGCTGATCATGGCAAGATTCGCTGAGACTCAGTAACAGCTCTTTTAGTTTTTAGGAAGGTTTGTGAGGGTTGGCTCTTAAAAGAGCTGTTGAGCTTGAACAGCATTATCTGCAAACAATCCTGTAAGACAGAAAGAAAGAAAAATATTACTACATTACATGCATCTTATACATTACTGTGCGTATGTGTGTGTGTAATTATACAGCTATATTCATATATATATATAAAAAAAAAATATTACAATCTAACAGGACTGTTATCAGTAGTGCGCAAGTCTTAATAATGCCAAAGCGCAGTGCCCTTAATGAACACTAAACCCACATTATCTCCAATACCGCTCCGGAGCTCTATACCAGGCTTAGTGTATCCCATCATGCATCAATTTTTGGAATAAATTGTGAGACCTTTTGTCGAGATCTCACAAGGGGTCACGGAAACCTTTACAATGTATGTAAAATATTAATAATAATAATAATAATAATAATAATAATAATTAGATATTGAAAATAATTTTTCAATTAATTTATTTTAAAATGCAAAGTTGAATGATCAAACTAAAAATCTCTGTAAACACTTAAGTGTGTCCCATAAGGCAGTGGCTCCCAATCCTGGTCCTGGAGAACCCCAACACTGCACATTTAAGATGTCTCCCTGATCAAACACACCTGATTCAACTCATCAGCTCATCAGTGAAGACTCCAAGACCTCAAAAGTGTGTTTGTGAGATAAGAGAGACGCCAAAACCGTGCAGTGCTGGGTTCTCCAGGATCAGGATTGGGAACCACTGTCATCAGGTCATGAAAAGTTCGACACACACTTGTGGTCACCATGCTCACTCGAACACTTGGCCTAAACATAGGAAATACGTCAAATAAATAATCGATTGGTCAAGTGCAAAGATGGTAAGTGTGGGTATTTGGACAGTGCAAAAGTTTAAGAAACAACAAATGCTGTGCAATTTATAACAGCAGTTTGATAAAAAGGTAAAACCAACACAGACTTCCTGCTGCAAATGTCTGCCTCCGCAGCTTTCAGTCTTCTCCATTTCTGAAGGAAAACCTCTCCACAAACACCACAGGGATGACTGCTTCCTTTACATCTTTTCAACAAAAAAAAAAAATACATAATAATAAAAATAAGAAAGGGGGAGGGGTAGAATAAAATAGAATTATAAACAGAATTTTAATGTTTTGTGAGCAAAATATTTAAAATATAAACTGATATGAATGAACTGCAGGAAGGGAAAAATGTTTCCTTTTATTTATTTACTTTTTTTGGATTTACATAAAAAGGTATCAAAAGCATGATACAGTAAATGTGTGATATCTGTAATATAAAAGCACATCAAAAACGACAATTACAGTTGTACAACCAAAGTTAGTTTGATGATTATTGTATTGTTGTATTGGTTATTAATATACCATAGTAGAACTACAGTTACTGAGGTAAAAACATGGTAAATGTCCCGTTCCTGGGTTTTAACTTCAAATTTAATTTGTTGCTATTGTACGTGTCGTGGTTACCATGATTTTACTACAAATTTACATCTTTGACATGAAATGAATATATTGAAAGTCTATGGCACGTCACGTGACCGACAGGGTTTAATCACACTAGTTAGCAGGTGTGTTCACTTAGTTAAACGCAATGAAACTCAAAGACAGCCGCGGATGACTGATATAATACAGCGAGTAAACAATATGGCGCTAATCTGATTAATAAAGACAGAATACATTTTATAACAGGCATTAAAAGAGCGTAATTATATCTACTCACCGACCCTGTGGCACATGGAAACTGATGGCAAGTATCGCGATGTGTGCTGAATGAGACTTCTTGAACGTGATTTCATAGAGATGATGAACTATGAATAAGCGATAAGCGAAATTGGTTGTAAGAAAACGGTTAAACTGCTTACTTGCACGCGCCTTGGAGCGTTGTTAAACTCACCTTTTATGTCGTTTTCCCTGCAGTTGAGCGTTGCTTTGGTCAAACTCACCGCTGAGTGCTGTTTTACCTGCAGTTGAGTGTTGTTAAACTCACCACTGATGAACGCGCTAAGCTTTGGCACAGAGATCACTTTGATATCAGATTGCGAGAATATTTAAACCTCAAAAACAAGTTGGAGGGCCAGATAAAAACGATCTCTGTCATATATAATTTTTTTTGTAGCCTATTATTTATTTTTATTTATTCAGTGTAGTTGCGGTGTGCTGAACCAAGACGTCAAATTTAAACGCTGCTGAGTTCTATAGAAGTCTATCGGACTAACCTGCACGTTGAAAAATAACGCCAAAGGTATACCCAGTGCGTCAAAAAAGTGACGCCAGATCACTTGACCATGCGTCAGACATTTGACGAGTAGAGAGTGAGACTGTGTTGTTGTGGATGGTAAGAAGAGGCTGTATAGTTAATGTGGAAAAGGCCCAAATGAGAACGAGCAACTTTGATGTAAACTAAAGCCAGAGGGGTAAAGCTGCACTTCAGTCTACAAACAGACCCATTTGGTCCCACACCTGCAAGTTGTTAAATATTACAGCCGTCCCATTTATGAAGACCCACCCTACTTGTTAATCCTGTGTACTGAGGCATATCTGGGTAAGAGCACACTGGGCTCTGCTCTTATTTGTGCACTCTGCTCTAAGGTCTTTGTAATGCTACCTGTTTGAGGCGCCACCTGAGTATATCCACCTTTAAGTGATTTTATTTGCATCCAGTTCTTTTTGGTCACATGACCATTTCTGATTTCTAGTTTCCTTGGGTTGTTTTAACGACTAAATCTTCACATCTAAATCCTTAAACCTTGATAGTGAAATGAAAATGTTCTATTTTTTTATCTTTATCTTTGATAAAATTCTGAATTAAAAAAAATATATTACTTTAATTTGTCACTTGGCAAATGCAAAATGTGTGAATCTAATACAACTAACACAGTCTTGTCTATGATGAGATTTGAACTGATTCTGTTTTTAAAAATCTGTTAACAAATTTCTCAAATGTATTGGAATAAAAAGGTAATTGTACTTTCGGCATCACTTGGTGCAATTTTCTAGATCAGCAGCTCACAACTAAAATTGTGTGGGGCTTATATGCAATAAGTCAATGCAGTTAGCCAAATAATCATACATTTCAATAAAGCAAAATAAACATTTTGTTGCTGACATCCAGGATGCCCCCAATTAAGTGCTGTGAGTAACTTATTTAAATAAACAATCTAATTAAACCCTAATCAAAATTATTCTGTCATTCAATATTATAAGCAGTTGTAATAGTTCAATATTTAGTACACTCAGATTAAAAAAAGAAAAAAATACATTGCTAGTAAATTATACACAAATAATTATTTATTATTTAAATACTAACTAAATGTGAAAATTTGAAGTAGAAATAGTATTTTTTTCTAAAACCAGTCTGGTGTTAGGCTGCTAAAACAATGTTTTGTATTCACACAAAATCACTTTCTTTCACGTACATACACACTTTTTAAGAGTTTGAAGAACGTTCAAAATGTGCTCAGTGTGAAAATTTTCAAGTCAAATTTTTGGGGGGATGATTAATGTTGTTCTTTTGCTGTAGACCCTTTACACCTCACAACCCTGTGTAAACAGTCATCCATGAACTGAATGCACACTGACAGCGATTGTCCACCTATAATTTGATGGATAAAACAAGAACACTCCTCAACAGTAGACTCAAACCTCCCCCACATTCTACCGCAAAGCAAAGAATTATGCTAAATAGCAGCAGTCTTTTCCCTCAGCTGGAGACGAGCTCTTGGGAAGGAGGGCCACATGATGCTTGCTGGTTCATGAACAATGCCTTGGCTTCAGTTTGCCTCCCGCTGGGCTGGGAATCAGCAGGCCTGCTGTGCGCTTGGAAGATTTTGGATCTTCAGCACAGAGCCTTTAGATGCCATCACACACTTCCTTACTCTTTCATACACGTTTCATTCAACTGTGCTCTCTGAGCGCCATAGTGGATTATATGTCTGAAACTTTCTGGAAACAGGGTACAAAATAGGGCAATATATATATATATGTTTTATTTAAGGAGATACTTCAGATTCTTCATAAAATAGTCATATAGTATAGATAAAGTAGATCTCACCAACATGTGGAGAATAAACATGATTTAAAATCTGGAAGTGAACACCAGTTAATATAATATATGTATATATTGTAAAAAACTGGTGTTCAATTTCAATTTATATAAATTTTAAATATATAAGTTCATTCGGGTTCAATCCATTTGTATAGCATTTTTCACAATACAGCTTTAAGTTGCACATGGTTTATTTCTTTTTTCTTGAATATCATATGCAGGGCTCTGTAATTTTCAAACATAACAAATACATATTTTCACAACATCGAACCTGCATCACCAAATGTACATCAACAAAAAGCTCTTAGCATCACCAGAAAGTTTAATTGATTTGTAATAAAATAAAAGAAGTATTCATGAGTTAAAGACAGAGGGATAAAGACCACATACTTTATGATAGTGTTGTAGAGTAAATGGCTTACTTCATCTTTTATTTATGTAAATCTGAAGAAAAGAAAATACCTCTTTAATCATTCTTCTTTTTTTGCTTTCAAGAATATTTGTAAAACAACAAAACATTTCAGAGTTAATATTTTAAATGTTCTGTCTATTAACTTTACTATAAACACAGTTTGCACCAACAAGGCCTTGCATATAAAAAAAATAAAAATCTCAATTGGATTTAGACAACTGGTTGATCCTCTGGATGATCTGAATAAAGGTTTCTTCCATTGTCCACCTCTACCAATTGTTCTACAGAGTGGATGGCCCTTGTTTGCCGTTAAAAACAAGTCTCCCTCTTAAACCCCCTTCAGTGTCAGTGCAAACTCGCATAAGCTGAAGAGGAGAAATGACTCATGACAGCAGGGTAGAAGAAAGCCAGGCTTAATGATTCAAATGTCCAAGAAAGCCCTTGTGAGCCCCAGGAGTGAGGGTGGAAAGGGTTGTCTGGGAACAGATTGATGAGGCTGCTGAGTGGACCTCAATGAGCCAGAGGAACGAGGTGAAAAGCCCACGCATAATAATCACACAACGCCACTCACAAGCATTTACATAATCTGCCACTTGCTGATCGTCACTGATGTAATGCTGGGTTAAATACAAACCAGCACTGGGTAAAATATGGACAAACTCAGAAATTGGGTTGTTTTTTTGACTCAGCGCTTGGGTACCCAAACGCTGGGTTTGTGCATATTTAACCCAGCATTTTTTAGAGTGTGAGTATGTTCTTTGTGATGTTTAATGCATTTTAATGTTATTGAAACAAGACGTTCAGTGCTAGTGACTGTCCGTGTAAAAGTGTTTCTTCAACTATGGCCTCTCTTGGCCCTGTAGACTCTCTTAAAATGCACATTACATTTCATACTCTTCACCGGTTTGATTTATCTACCAACAACATTTAGCAAAGTAGCTTCATAAAATGCATAGAAAAATTCTGTCATTTTTTTCCCCCTGTATCAATAAATGTAATTGCCACTGCATCAAAATTATGTTTCGTGTTTGAGAGCATATGGTGGAAATGACATTTTAATCCTTTTTGGAATCAGAAGTTTGACTCTTCACTCTTAGAAATAAAACTTTTATGGGCTCCTATGGTTTTATGAACCTTTAACATCTATGCAAACTTTCCATTGCACTAAAGGTTTTTTAGAGGGAAAAATATTCTTCAGATTATTAAAATCACACTAAGACGGCAAAAAAAAAAGGTCTTATAAGAACAGCACTAACAGCTGGTTTTTGAGAACCTAAAATGGTTCTTCTATGGGAAAGGTTCATTTTTAAGTGTTGTTAAAGCTAATTTCATATAAAAATTACTTGCTTGATTGGAAATAACACAATTAAAAAAACATTTTTGTCCCAGATCACGTTTTATATCTCATGTATGCTCTTCATTCACCTTGTAAACAAGTACTCTAACATTTTAAAAAATATATATGAGTAAAACAGTAGTGGATACAACAGTACGTTTTCATTTTCACACTTTAAATGTGGAATGTTTTGTGTTTATACTAAACTTATTCTAAAAGTTGAAGAGACACCAAAAGTTTTAAAGTAAACGGAAGTAGTGTGCATAAATATAATTGCTTGCCACTTCTGTTTTCTGAAATAGCTTTGTTTTTTCTCCACCTAGTTCAGAAAACTAAGAGGATTAGTTGGACTGGAAAACAACTCAAAAACCCCTCCTCTCTTGACTCTTGAATTGCAATTGTTAACTGATGTCAGACGCTGCTGACCTCGAGGACACAACTTATCAATCATGTCATGTCTATCAACATACTTTTAAATTCTAAAACAGATATTAGTGGCTGTTCCTCCTCTAGTTTGACCACCCGTCCTTTTGTGGCCAGTTGATAATGGGCCGTACGAGCACTACAATGGCATAGTTTAGAGCTTTATGTAAGCAGAATAATTGGACTGATTAAAATTTGCAGTCAGTTGAGAGAACCCTCAATGGACTCTCTCCCTCATCACTTCTCAAAAATCCCTCCACTCAAGAATAATCACAGGACAGCCGGCAATTAGAAATGGCACCATTACCTTTAATGGCCAAGTATGAATTAAAATAAAATGAAATGCAGACATTACACGAAAGAACAAAAGCACTGAGCTAATAAATAAAAATGGAGGGAAAAGAACAAAAGATAATAAATAAGTGCCATCAGAATTAGGAAATTACCGGAAGGCAGAGATGTTATTTAACCCCAGCATGTGTTTTAATAGAGACATAAATTCAGATATCAGTATTAGCTGGATGAGACACATCTGAAAACCAGATCTCAGTAATGGCATGATTAATTCAGGGTTCTCACATTTCTGACCAATGATTGTCCTGGCATTTGTGATCATTGTATAGGAATGTTTCAATTCAAATTGAGTCGGATTTCCTAATGAATCATTAAGAGAATGGTTTCATTGAAAAGAACCAACTCAAATAATGATTTGCTTCCAAATAGGATGATACTATGGCTTGGAAGTTAAAAAACTCATAACCAGAACATAAATTTCACATTTGAAATAGAAAATTAAAAGCAAACAAAGGCTATATATATCACCCTGCTTTTATGCACATTTTGAAGTATCGCATCAGAATCGAGTAATGGAAATGCTGAATTTCAAATAAAAATGCCTTAATTCGGAAAAAAAGGTTTTAAAACTCGCTTGAGGTGGATTTTGATATGTGCAATACGGGGTTAATGTGAATAATGGTAAATGGAAATGCATTTTGTGAATAAATTCCTCCAAGTGCATAAAAAAGTCATGTGACTTTGCGCTATGGCACAGTAAATCCTGACTAACCATGGGGCAAATCTCTTTCCACAGCATCTGAAATGTTGTCATATGGTCATTTGGAAATGCCTGGGCAAAGTCTGTCATCAAAGTATTTCTGTATAATTGCCTCCCAGAACTGTGAAAAAACTGCATTCCCAAACAGCAGCATACACCTCCGAAAGCAATGACCACATTCATTGTGTTTGGTCTGCTAGTCCTGATGTGCAAGTTATTATAAAGGAAAAATATTATATTCTGTAGTTTTTCCTACTTTTTTTAGTGAGTTTAACTTTAATTTAACTTATGTGCAAAATTAGAAATATTGCACCAAACATTTTGAAAAAGCAGTTTCCATCCAACGAGTCAAAGAGAGCAAAATCGTCACTTCCTGATAAACTGGCACTATTATATATACAAAATATTATATTCTGTAGTTTTTCCTACTTTTTTTAGTGAGTTTATCAGGAAGTGACGATTTTGCTCTCTTTGACTCGTTGGATGGAAACTGCTTATTCAAAATGTTTGGTGCAATATTTCTAATTTTGCACATAAGTTAAATTAAAGTTAAACCCGGCTAATGAATCTACAAGCAGATCAACTAAAATAGCTAAGACTGTTGCCTGCCTTAATGAAATTCATGACTTCATAATCAAACAAAACCTGCAATAATTGCAAAAAAAAAATAAATAAATTGCATTTAACTCAAAGGCTGAATATGTAGAGAATAATAGAGCATGATCTGTGTAGTCTGATTCACAATCAAGTTTAACGAGTCGGTTCTTTTAATGAACCATCCAGAAGACATGATTTAAATCAGTCTAATCCTTCATTGAACTAACTTACAGAACTAATGAATCAGCATGTGTCACGATGTGGAAATCATAAAAGAGGTCTTGTCTAGCGAACCATTTGAGAATTCATTTGAGACCTCACTAAGAATTCAAACAAGAATGTGGGTATATATCCAAGATGGCAGACTACATGTAATAATTTATCAACAAATTATGTGTTTAGCATTTACAGAGGTGTTTTTTTGCACAGGAATGATATGCAAACCCATTAGCACTAACGCGCAGGCATCTCTCGGGGGTATCATTTCATTAGTCTGGCTGTAAAGAGGATTAATTGTCATAAGAGGAAAGCAATGCCATGTGTTAGCCAAATAGCACCTCTGCACATACAAGTTCAAACCACAGCCTACAGAAGCCACAGACTGAAAAAAATCACTAATGAGCTGACACCCTCTATTTGTACACAAGAAAAGCAACTAATTATTTAGATTTTTATGCATTCATCAATGGTGCCTGACAATTTGTCTGTGACAGGAGGTTGGATCTAGAGAGAAAATGCCTTGAATAAATATATATGTATGTGTATGTGTAAATATACCAAAAATAACAAAACAAAAAAAATACCAATATAATATACCAAATATAATATACCAAATATATCAATACTCATGTAACTTGAGGGGAGTGTTTTTAGAGATCTGGGTCAATAAATTATAGATGACGCCTTATGTAAGAGAAAAGTGCCAGAATGTTTCCAAACTGAGTTGCTTTAATTTTCATCTTGGGTCTTCTTCTTCAAGCTTGATAGCAGTTCTGCACCATTCGCGATTGACCACATTTGCATGAAAGATGTAATATATGTAAATAATAATTATTATTTTTAATCTGTGCTGCATCCTGTTTTTTTGGGACTGAAATAGTACTTTGACGAATTAACACTGAATGGTCATTCAAAGTGCAAAGACAGCCCCAGGGCAAATGTGTCCCAGTGAGTGGTTAATTTATTTAGATTTTTTTTTATATATACCTGTATCAGGATCCAATAATTAATAAATACAAATAAACATACAAAAATAATGTAAAAATGACCTAGTACAAACTGGCGCTCAACAATTTCTGACATCTTCAATGCAGAAAAATAGGTGTCTTCTGGGCATTTCTGGGATTACATTATGCAGAATACATTAATATATAACATGGGTCAAGCATAGTAAAAAAAGGCATCAATTAGATGCCAAAAAATTATATTTTCCTTTATTTTGCTATATAAACTTTCATTGTATGCTAAATGTAATGCTACCACTAAGCAGACGAGTCAAAAATGAATAGTGTTTGTGAGGAAATTTACTGGGACTCTGCTTAGTGTTTCAAATCATTTTGCAAATGGGGCAATACACTTACAGGCCAGATGAAATATTTATTTTCCAATCGCAAAAGACAAATTTAGACTGAGGCAATAGTTTCCCCTGGCAGATTTTCCCTCTACAGCGATAAAACATCTGTGTCAGCATCACTGGAAACAATGTAGAACAGAGACACATCACATGGACAAAACGGGAAGTGCAGAAACCAAATGAAGCATGCAGTAACTCTTGACAGATTTCAGAAATGCATTTTGAATTGATTGCTACTGTTGAGATGTGCAAACTCATTTATGGTTTGCTTTGGTCCGGTTACTTGAGGAGCAAAATTGCACAAGAGAATGAGATGGACAACACGTTTAGGCTCCATTCTGGGTTTCGACTCCCAACCAGAGACACGATATGTGCTAGGCGTCATCTTTGATTTGAATTTCCAGTTTCTCACACCTGCTGTTCATCCTCTTTCCCATCACTGCAAACTCATCATGACAGCTTCCCTTGTCTGGGGCAAAGCAGACTAACTCAACAGATGTTCCACAGCGCTTGGATGGTGTTTCTCTTTCGCCAATGCATCTGATTAAAGAAACAAATGACTAGACTTTCAAGATTTAGTGTAGGGTTGTCAAGTTAGTTGAACAAATTAATCAAATAAATTATATACAATAATATGACAATCAGCTTACTGGATCATTTGGAAATATATCATTATTCGCTGAAAAGAAGAAAATTTGCTAATTAACAGACGTGCTTTAGTCTTTTTCCCCCACTGCCCACCAGAACACTGAAAACTGAAGTAGTTGACTGAAACCTGAGGAGTTTTTGAGGACGTTGCCTTTTGCTGCTGATTCAAGTTACAATGTGTTCACAGAAAGCCGAATGTTGAGCAAAGTAACACGGCGACCTTAGTTTGCTCCTTTTTTAATCCTCTTGTAACTGTGTGAGAACAGACAGACGGCCGACATTAATGATGCATCCGCTTGAGCTTAAAACAGCTTGTGTTCATTAATTGATTAACTATTATATAATCATGGAGAATCTTTAATGTAGTGCACAAAGAGGAAGTGTACATTGGCAAATAAAAGATTTATAATTAGCCACGAGGAACTGCGATTTCAAAAGGAAAATGCACTCTGATCATTTGTTAATACAATAATTGCAAAGCGAATATATCTCTGAACAATAATTATAAATAATATCATTATTAATACAGTCCACAGCAATCCATTTTACACGTGAGTTAGTCAAATCTGTCTGAGGTAGAATGAGAAAAAAAGGTGTTTTTAAAAGATTAATAATACTAAAAACTGTCAGCCCTTCTATAACTTTTAAATTTACAGGTGAAAGAGCTTCAGTTTAATATCAATGCATTGCAAGGGTTGACTGAATTTAAATGGTTATTAGTATCAGCTACACTACTGACATCTCAGTGTGCATGCTAATGCACATCCACTGACAGTTAGTATAACAGGTAGAATAAATTCTCAATTTTTTATCCTAATTAATCCAAGAAAACTACAGGGAAAGCTAAAATGCAGAACATGATCCCAGATGGAAAGCTTTTTCATAGCCTATTCATAGGGACATACTGCATTAGTGGGGTCATAAGAAATCTCAAGCATTTATTTAACTAACTAAAATTTGTGACTAAATAAATAACAAACATAACACAATAGTTCTTGCTCATTTTGAGATGAACATCATAACCTGCAGTTCAATGAGAGACTATAGCAGGGGTCAGCAACCTATGGCACATGTACCAACATTGGCATGCAGAGGGATAATAACACAAGCAATAGGGAAAACGTACATTTTGAGGTACACATTCCTCATAGTCACAAAGTAAATAAATACCATTACATTTTGAGACTTACCCTGTGCTAGGATGCACGGATTAAAAGTGTGACCCTAATGAACACCACAGTATGTGTGTGTGAATGTCAACACTGTCATTATGATTCGTAGAAGTTGTTCTTTTAGCTCAGATGCTAGGAACCTCCTTCATACCATCTTCATCAAATGTATTGGAAATCATCATATCTGTTAACTGAATGGTGAAAATGAAACCCTTTATGTAAGCTTAAAGGTGCTGTATGTAGGATTGACACCAGTGGTTGAACTAGGTACTATTGGAGAGGGTGTTTTTTTGACCTGGCCCCTCCTCCTCAGACTTGATGCACACGCAGGTTGCCAGATTGATGACAAACAGGAACAAGAGCACTTGACGATGAAAGAAATGAAATACGCTGAGTTTTTTTTAGACAACTGGCAACCTGGGATACCAAAATACAATTGGGTGAACTGGCAGTGGGCGGGCTTCACAAACCAAAACAGAGACCGATATTCCGGCTCGGAACACACATTTTTAAAGTATAATAACTGACTATAGCATTGTTTTTCAGATAAACTAGTATGTTAACAGCGCGTTTTTAAATATCTGCAAAGATATATGGTATTTTTATGCTTTAGTAGAGTCAAAATCTTGCATACAGCACCTTTAAAGATTGAGAATTAAGTATATTAGAAAATTAAACAGTTTTAGTTAATTAAGTACAATATAATAGTAGTGTTGAAATTCAGGTACAATCTTTTAATAAGCATTGCCTTTCAGTCTTGGGTGAAGTTGCTCCTGTTAAATCCAGAGCAGCTCATCTGATAAATTCTACCACTTGGATCAATGATATTATCCACTCTTTTAAATGTATCGGTCGTAAAACTGAGCATCTGAGGAAATCTACTTGACTGCTAGTTCACTATCAGCATTTAAAATAACTTTTATTGGATTTTAATAACATTGTTAAGGATGCCAGAATTAAATATTTCTCTAATTTAATTTCTATCTGCAGACATAATCCCAAAATTTTGTTTGACACTACATAAAATTTCCTTTTTTCCCCTCAAAGTATTACTCTCTCTCCTTTACTTCAAATACCTTTTATCTGCAGGCCAGTAACCCTGGAGATTTTTTCCCTGATAACAACTGAAGTAAATCTCACTAAATTAAATTCTATGAAAATTTCTTCTAGTCCTCTAAATGTGGTACCCACTGCTTTGTTTAAAAATGTTATAGACACGATCACCGGCGGCGCGGGGGGGGGATATATATATATATATATATATATATATATATATATATATATATATATATATATATATATATATATATATATATATATATATATATATATATATATATAACATTGGCATGCAGAGGGATAATAACACAAGCAATAGGGAAAACAGCACCTTTAAGCTTACATAAAGGGTTTCATTTTCACCATTCAGTTAACAGATATGATGATATATATATATATATATATATATATATATATATATATATATATATATATATACCGGGATAAAGATTAAAAAGAAAATATCTTCAAACTACGCACAATAATAATAAATAATTATTATTTCGACATTTATTCGTACACTGAACCGAGAACCGTTTCTGTCAGACGCGTCTGATTCGAGAACCGAGGAGCTGATGATACTGTGCATGACCACATGTGTGATTCAGTGTGAAGCAGACTGACTCACAGCTCGTCTGAACCGAACTGATTCTTTTGGTGATTGATTCTGAACTGATTCTGTGCTAATGTTATAAGCGCGGATAAACCGAAGGTTTGAATTAAGGGCAGTCATCGCTAATGACATTACATCGACCGCAAAAGAACCAGTAAACCGTTTTTTTCCCTAACTGGTTTATTTGATCGAATTGTCCGAACGAACCGGTTCACTTGAGCACCTGCTCCTTTGCCCCTTAAATGCCCTTTTTTCAAAGCAAAATTTCCTCGAATTTTTTTTTTTTGTAATAACATACCCTTTTGTGAATGCCTGCCCACGCCCAATCATAATATTATTACAATTTATTAATAATAATTTAGCCGTAAATAAAATGACCAACATGATGACCTTTCACCTGACCGGGAAAATTCCTCATGCCGCGTGCGCATTTTTTAATTGCACCGTGGCAGCTGGTAAGTGGTGTTTCATTCTCAGCGAAGTGATTTTGATGTTTATTTACTCGTTATTATTTTACAAGAACGATGTGATGTGAGAACATGCAGATATGTTGCTGTGTGTAGCCTGTAGTGTAGAAGTAACGCTAGCGTGCTGTTTGAGGGAGAAAAGTTTCACAGGCATCGAGGGGTCTGTTTTTTTATGTTATCTGACTAAACTTTTATTATATTACAGTACTTATTTATTTTTTAACACGTTGAGTGCCTTAAAAATAATTATCACAACACTGGTAAGGCTTATTCAGATATTCTCATTCTCTGAATTATCATTATAAAAAATAAAAACAATTCAGAAATGAATGATATAATTATATTTTAAATGTGACGCAAATATTTTTTTTTTCTAAAATAGCAACAGTGTTTACAACAGCAAGACCACTTTAGCCTGTAAACTCAATAATATCTCTCTGGAAATAAATATAAAAATATCAATGTCAATAAAAAATGCATAATACACCTGACATCAAAGTGCAGTGTGAAGGATATGAATAACAAATGTAGCCTGTCATTTGTTTACATTGCAAAGGTGTTAAATTTTATAACAACTACAGCACTAACAATAATATAAATCACTATATTCCAGTGTATCCGTTTTTTTATGTTTTGTGTCAATATTTAAGGAGGACTTATTGATTAGGTGCAAGAGTTGTAGTGATGGTTAAAATAATAGATTAATGCTGAAACAGAGAAGAAAAAGCCATCAGGTTGGGACAATTTAAGACATTTCAGTTTCTAATCCCAGAGCTATCATTATTTTAAACTTAAAATTGTCTTCTCTATTGATTCTTTATCAAAACTGCATCAAATCATTTGCTGCTGTATCAATACATAACCATCCATATCTATACGCGAATCAGTAAGGAATGCATCACAATATATTGCTGTATTGATATTTTGAACAGCACCATTTAAAGTCTTGTTCCATGTGCCCCTTTTATACTTTGAGCACCTGCCCCTCCAAAGGTCTCTGCACGGCCCTGTACAGAGGCAGTGTCAGCCACGGTAAAAAAGTTAACCGCTTAAGTCATTTGTGGATTAATGCTTATTGGAGATGCGAACCGTTTCAAACTATTCAGTTTTATTTGGTGAACTGGTTCAAGAAGATCAGGTTACATCGAATGATTCGTTCGTGAACCAGATATCACTACACTTAAGTGTTTTGAAATCTCACACAACAGACACTGAAGAGAAGACAATGCTGAATAAAGTCATAGTTTTTGCTATTTTTGGACCAAAATGTGTTTTTGATGCAGTTATTAATCGTGCCAACTGTATTTTTTGTTTGGTGTTCATGAGACCCCCCTTGAAATGACCAGGACCCCCCATTGCCCCCCCAATCATAATTGTCTGGAGCTGCCACTGGACACGATTGGTCCCTGTGTGTTATCTATAATTGATAATTCATCAAGATCTGATCAAGTTCATGTTTACTTTAAACAAGCTGTGATTCAGCATATTCTAAAGAAAACAGGTCTTGATCCATCTTTACCCCAGAATTATAGACCTAAGTTAACTTTTATGGCTAAGGACCTGGAAAAAGTTGTTGTAAATCAGCTCTCAGCTGTTCTGTTTTGGCCCCATTGCTTTTTGCTTCGTATTTGCTTAATCAATCATGTTTAGAACTTTGCATGGTCAAGCCCTTGTGTATTTAAGAGATGTTGCAACCCTATAACTAGTAGGAATTTAAGATCCTCAATCAGATCCTGCTAGTTGTTCCATGTTCTAGATTGAAGACAAAAGTAGACTGTGCAAAAGTAGAAACAGTCTTCACTTTGAGTGTCTGTGAAAACGAGATGTTTCCCTTTGATTATTCTAAGAACTGCAACAATAAATTATAAATAGAGCTGCCAAAACCAGGAAATTGTTACTTTTGGCTTCCTTTGTCGTTCTATTGGAACAGTCTGAAAAGTCCAGTTATGATGTCCACTTTGAGAGCGCTATTAAATTTACCAACAGACCTCCTTTCTGACCTTTTCAGTCGTGATGAACAGAGTGCTCTGTGATTTTATCAGACTTTCTGCTGAAGAGGTGAATCGAGTCAAGTTATAAATATGTCTAGCTACAGCCTCCAGTCACTGAGGACATCCACTTATGAGAGATGATTTCATTCTCAGTTGAGCGGCAGAGGTCCAGAAAATGGGAATATTTTGAAATACAGTGTTATTAATACAAAACAGATATACAAAATGTATTCTGCCAAAAGGTCACAGCCTGCTGACTTTACCGGCAGTCAACTGCTCTGAGCCGTGATGGTAATATCAATGCTTTTCACACCGTCTGCACTTTTAGTCAGACATGTTTCTAAGACTAATTCAACTAGCAGGTTTTCAAAGCAAGTAAAAAAATGCTTTCAAATACACACAGCCTCTTAGCTTCCATCCTTCACTGACATTTTACAGAGTTTTTGCTAAACTGCTAAAAAGTACAACCTCAAAAATGACTACGGAACTGATTCCACACCCATCTCGACAAATAATTTATGTTATAAACATCACAAAGCTGGAATTTCAGTCAGGGCTCCTATACAGAAAGAATTTTTTTTTTCAAGGCCAATGCACAAAAATGTACAGGGTTCATCAACTGGATATTTAAGCAACATCCTCAGATGCTCCACAATCATTCACTGACATATCTATGCTTACTGCAGACAAAATTGACGTACTATTTAAAAGCTCACTGTTTTAATTGGCTTCTGCTCAATTTTCAGCCACCAGACAGTCAATTATTCCGGTATTAAGCATTTCAGATTAACCCACTCCTTTGGTCAGAAAGTCTTCCTGTTTAAGTACGAATGTCTGTATTTGAATAAGCTGCAATGTGGGCTAAAATATATGCTGCAAATGAAAGGTTTGGCTGTATTCTACCTAAGCTAACAAACAGACGTTACATGTTCTGTTGAGTCATCTTTCTTTTCTGTTTTCTTAATCCATATGGGTTATGCTTACAGGATGCCAAAGTATGCCTTCAACCCACATTGTTTTTTGCCAGATAAACATATCAGGAAATCTGTAATAGCACTTGCAGAGATCTTATAGGAGCCACAAGGTCAACTGATTGTTTTGCATAACGACAGCATAACACAGCCAGGTGAACTGTATACTGAAAACACTGATCATAATCTTAAAAGAATGCTAATATTTTCATAGATGCTCTTTTCAAATTCGCAGTCATCATAGAAAGTCAGGTACGTGTGATGTTGTTTTATGTATGTTGAAGATGTTACACAAGTTGTAAACACCATTTTCAAGGAGCTATGAAGTGATTTCAAAGATCTAAAAAAAGCCTGCAATATTAGCATGTTACTGGGTGTTCTGTTACACCATTGCGTGGTTGGGTTGTGTGATGTGCCCTTATTCTTAAAAACCATGAACAAAACACAAAGTACAAAAAAATACATTCAGGACTAGATTAAATACAGGTTCACTTGCAGTGAGAATAAACATGGTAACATGGTTTATGTCGACTTCAATGGGTTTTGTGCGGTGAATTATTAGCTGCCCAAATACCACCATCAAAGTTCAAGAACTAAATTCTGAATTTATAAACACAAACCTGTTGCTTTTATGAAAATCATTAGTTAGTACCACAGCTTATTTTTTATTGTTTGATTTTAAGAACACTGTTGTTCATTTTTGTCCGATAAACAATTTCTATACTGTGGTCTCCGCTTTACCACTCCATTGTAAAATCTTGGTCCTGGAGCAAAACCAGTTGAGACCAATGTATAAAAAAAACTAGTATAAGATTATGATGATTGACAAAAAATAAGCCAAACTATTTCAACATTCCTCTTGTGGTTTGTGTCACATTTAATGATTCTCCTTCATTTATATTTACATGGTCATTTACATTTCATGAGCCTTTCTGAATGACTCAGTTTTACTGTCTAATTTGCCAGCCACAGCCTTCTTAATGAAGTACATTAGGATTACATTTAATTAAACCACTGCAGCGGCCTTAATTCAATTTCATCCTAGAGTGTTTGTAGTCCAATTAGATCAATTATACATCGTCCAAACATCGCCACAAGCAAGATCTGCATGACACAAAAGACATCGTTCACCTCAGCATGTTCAGGTTATTAGAAGGACAATTAAATTAAGATGCAGAGCTTTTAGATTTTCATGGAGACGTTCATTCATTTTATAAAGTATGAGTTAAAAGTGTCACAGAGGTGATGTGAGGACATGATGCCCTGAAAAATAATACATTTTTACAGTAAAATATAATACATGTGTACTGCAATTATATTTTTAATTGATTATTTTACATAAAAAATATATGCTTGTAAAAGCATATATAATATAACATTCTTAAGTTATTCTTTAGGTATATTTTATTATGGATGCATGATAAATATCGGCTGATATTTAATGCGCATCTTGTCAGTAATGCTGGTTCTGTACTCAGTGGTAAATATCTACATGTGCATGATTTCACGTGGAGCAGCATTTAATACACAGAGACATTCTTCACTGACAAGATGCACCAAACCACAATCATATTTTGCATATGTTTTGCGCAGCTTGTCAGTGAACAATGACTCTGTGTAGAAAATTCTGCTCCCTGTGAAATCACCCATATCTATATGTATTGTGCATCCCTATATTATATATAATATATATATTTAATTTTTATTATGAAATATATGTTGTATGTGTGTGTTATAGATGTGAGTCTGCAACCTATAAACATCACCAGACTCTTGGTCTAATGCGTTGAAATGCTTTTCCCCAGCCTTTAATGCAGCCAATTCCAACTGTTGCTTGTTTTGGGGAGTTTCTGTCTTTAGTCTCCTCTTCAGCTGGTGAAATTAATGTTCAATTGGGTTTAAATCTGAAGATTGATTTAGGCAATCTAAGACTTTACATTTCTGTGCCCTGATAAAGTCCTTGACTGAACTGGTAGGTTGTTTTGGGTCATTGTCCTGATCCAATTTGAAGTGCTTTTTAAAGAGTTTGGAATTATAAGGTTCTAACTGACATTTTTTGACAAATTTAGTTATTACTAGATTGTTATTTTGTGACAACTTAATTATATTATGTGATACATTTATTTTTTATGTTGTATACATCATGGGATTTTTATTTAAGAAACATTAAGGTTCTATCTACACAGTTGGATGGAATGCAAAAACTTTGAAGCTCAATATCTCAAAACTACTCAGAATGCAGATAGAACCTTATAATTCTAAGGGGACTGTTCCAATACTTATGGAGGGCACTATATATATATATATATATATATATATATATATATATATATATATATATATATATATATATATAGTGCCCTCCATAAGTATAACATAGCCTGTCCATTAGTAAAGAACCTCTCTAAATGATGAACACCCTGCTAGTTATCTGCTGGCTTGAAGTAAATTACAGTCCCTGCTGTTGTTCACTTTCCATTGTGTAGGAGCTTCTGCTGTGCCGCTGGCAAAAAAAGTAATTACAATCCTTCAGGAGGCAGCAAAAGCACTGAGATATGATATCTGACCAGAAATTTGGGACACATGCACTCTACATTATCAGATATTAATTAGGGCCATAGTAGGACAATGATCTTAGACATAGCCCTTGAAACTTATTTGCTTCCTTCAGTTGATTTATTATTTCAAGTTTGAGCTTTCCTTTTTTGTCTCTCTCTCTCTCTCTGACATATTGAATTAAGCCTGCTCACCACAAATAAAGCCTATTGCTAAAAGAACACATAATGACTGTGCTGCATCCTAACTAGGGTAATAAATGGTTATTTTGCATGCACTGTTATCCAATCTCTCTGGAAAAACATAAGGAAAACGAGCCTGACTAGTGACAGATGATTTAGATTCGAACCTATAACCTTGTGGTTACCAGTGGATAACCGTAAACCTAACCCAACCAGTGCTAAAACAATGTTGTGCATCCTACACTCTTTAAAACTGTCATAATTTTAACAATAAAGCACAATACAAATCATTCAGTAAACCCCTGTTATTTATGATTGAATTAACTGTTTATTGTTAGTTCCTTCCTTAGTCATACTTTAAGGAACCAATTCTCACTATTGACTAGCGATTAACTACAACTTTTGCATCAATAAACCTAATTTGCTGCTTATTAATAGTTAGTAAGGTAGTTCTTGCGTTTAGGTATGGGATCAGTTTAAGGGATCTGAAATATGCAGAATTAGGCTATAAAATGTGCTTTATAAGTACTAATAATCTGCCAATATGCTAGTAATATGCTTATGTTATTAGAGGGTCATACAGTGTGATTTAAATATTTCCTTTCTCTTTGGAGTGTTACAAGCTCTTGGTGCATAAATAAGATCTGTAAAGTTGACTTAAATCTCAAACCCAAAGATTTTATGCACTTTATAAAAGTTAAAGAATCAACCACCCCTACCTAAAATGGCTCATTCAAACACGACCCCACATGTCTATGTCATGATGTAGGAAGATTTGCATAATGCTGCTCAAATGTTTACACAAAGAAAGAATTCGTAACTCTTATTCTCGCTGTTGTCACTGCCACCATGTTGTGGAGACACTGTGTGTTTGGTTGTGAAAGCGAAACTACTTTGTTTGGTCTTCCAAAAGAGGACACAACTAGAAATCAGTGGTTAGGTTGTATTTACAACACTGTTCCAGAACAGTTCAACCCAAATATTTAGATGTGTGCAGCGCACTTTGCGGAGGACACGGACTGTTTCCTGTGAGAGTAGCCTACAATGCCAGTGTGTTTCTATAAAGTGGAGCAATAACTTTGCAAGAACAGCCTGGTGCTTCTGACTCACAGTCTGTAAGTAGGTTTACATATGTTAAGGATTTGCCACTGATGATTCAAACAAAAGTTTAAAGCAGTAGCGCTTTTTGTTTGTTATTTCTTCTATCACAAATGCAGACATGGTTTTATGTTTATGCAGCACGATACGCAACGCAACCGTTTTATTGGTTTTGTCTCATCGCGTCGGGACACACAGCATCACAGGATAGTAAGGGGCATAACATTTTCATCACATGCTTGAGATATTCAGCCAATCACAATGGACTGGATAGCTGGCCAATTAGAGCACACTTAACTTTTCAGAGTGATGAGCTTTGTAAAAATCTATGTGTTTCAGAAAGGCGGCACATAAAGGAGAAACAATAATGCACTGTATGTTGAAAATAATGTGATTTTTTTTAACCTCAAACCACATTAACATTGCATTACACCAAATATAAAAAATAATTTTATTTTTAGCAATGTCATATGACCCCTTTAAGCAACAAGTTAATAGTGAGAATTGGTCCCTAAACTAATGTGTCGCCTTTTTTATGCATGTTAAGGTTTTATGTTAATCCCACATTAAGTTATTCTTTATTGATTTATTTTTATTTTGATGATGGGGTTTTGTATTGCACCTTCAATATTTACCTCAGCTTGTGGAAAAGCTTCCCGTGATGATCTTTGATACATCATGTGGTTTTCTTATTATTTTCTTATTTAAGCTAAAACGATTTGGTGATTTTAGTGCTTCAGTACGTATATTAAAATTATATTAGTACTCGCTTACACTATACACTGTATATTTCAGTTCAGTCTGTGAGTCTTAAAATGTTGCTACTGTATTTTTACAGTAAAGTTCTGGCAATCCAGATGCTATTTTTACTGTAAACTTCATAGACTTTTTATATGACAGGAAAGTCACACACTCAACACATCCTGTCAACACGTGTCAAGCAGATGTCATGGAAAGTTCTGGAATACAAAGCCATTGATCTCCAAAACCTCCCACGGAGGAGAGCTGGGAGTGGGCCATTGTCCTCCTCCCTGGAGAACAACAGAGGTCTCCACTATCCAGCTGAGATTGCTTGAAACCATTATATTACCGTAGCATTTGATGGCCAAGTAGAGATAAAATATATAAGATATTCATATGTGATGCATGCAAGCACAGGATGTTCTGCATCTGTAATGTATCTCTTGTGGTTGATGAGTTATGTTACGTTCTAGTCATGCTATTACAGATCCACGTTTTACCATATTATTATTTCTTTTAAATGGCAGCTGGGTTGCCAGAACCTTAGGGTAAAGCAAATTTTTAGGCTTTACAAAAACGTTTGGGTTTTACAGTAAAACCTTGTATATAATGAACTGATATGTTAGTAAAATCTGATTTGTATCTTTTTAATGCACTGACAACCACTAAAAAACACAGGTGGTAATACGAAAAAGTGTATCACCACAAAATGAGGTAAATACTAATTTATAAATGGCAGACAGTGTCATTCACACAGATACAAATGCCATCACATTAACACACAACACTAATATAATGCAATAAACATTAATTTAACAACATAAGATGTAACATAAAACCCTGAAAAAAAAAACGTTGAATGGGTTTTCATTGAAAAAAATAACTGTCACAAAGATAATTCTAAGAATGCCAATTTACAATTTCAGCTGTAAATTATAATATGACTTGCTCTTTTTAATTTCCAAAAACCATGAATTTAACAGCATTTTACTTGAAAAATGGCATGAAATGTTCTCCCATATATTTAGCAAGGAAACAAGTTTCTGTCTTTTACTGTTAAAATGATGATCATTTTTAGTGAAGGTTTAGATTCTCCCTGTATTACAGTGATGGTGTAGTTAGCATTACATTTCTTGAAATGTTAAAAATCATGTTGCTGCATTTAATAATACATTTTCTTGAATGATTTTCAAGCACTTCCGTTTCACCAAAAACATCCTCCATCGGAATCTAATTTTTAAGTGTTTTATTTTTTTAGATATCTGAATTGCCTTCCAATTATGTGAATATTAATTCAAAGATCATTCTCTCATGCACCTAAACACTAGTTATGTTTTGTCATAAACTGATATAAAATGAAATTAATTGCAACGATTAAACATCTACATTAAGTCTACTTGTAAACACTTATAAACACTTTCATTTTTGATTAGTCAAGCCTAACTAATTAATGCTGATCAAACTGGCCAAATATGTATTCTAGTTTTTTTGTAACTTTTTTAGCATCAACTCAAATGGCTTACTTATGGACATCTCAGCATATTTATATCATATTTTCTGAAAACAAACACAGATTAAAGACTCAGAGTTTTGTGGCACAGATTGAAGAAAAGGTGCAAACGTCTTTTATCAAAAGGGAGAAAGAAAGAAAAAGAGAAAGAGAATGGGAACAGAAAAGAGCCTATAAGACATGTCTAATTGTAAATGGCTGGTTTGAGAGCATATCCACCCTCAGAGTGAAATCTGCTCCACCGCCTCGGTCCCCTGGTCCCCTGCACACAGAGGATTAGCCCAGAGCTAATGCGGATCTAGTGAGTCACAGCTGCATGTTGTGTATGTGTGTGTTTGAAGGGACAATCAAAATTATCATAGAACACCACCAATCCTCCTTCACCTAAAAACCCTGAAGCCTCTAGAATACCTTACAATTATATTCATATTCACAAGTCATATTAAGGCTTTGTCAGCTTCATCCTATTTACAAGTGTTTTTTGTTTCTTTTTCCTCCTATCCTCTCCTACTACAATTGGCACATTTTCATGAAATGTAATTTCATAAAAATAAAAAAAAATGTTACTGAACTTCACATTTTCACATTCTAAAACTACCACAAATCTGAAGAGTAAACTTAAGAGTAAACAGTAATAAACTAACACTAAAGCAATTCAATATTTAATTTTTTTCAAAGCAGCTTCTAAAATTCAGGTATTTATAATTTGAAGTTGAAACGAATAATGGCAAAAACTAGCACAATCCACAGCCAAAATGTTTGTAGTGCCAAAAAGAAGAACCCCCCCCCTCTCTCTTTAGTTTTAACATTTTAAAAAATAAAATAAAATAAATACTATGTAACCCAATGGAATATAATGATGAAAAATAGAATTTTTGTTAGTTTGCATTATACATGAAACAGATCTACCAAAACGGTGACAGAGTTCAGTATGTTGTTAATTATAACAGTAGTAAATCAAGGGGACATGTACAGCACAGTTTCTTGAGCCAATTATATTGGGTAATCCTGAAGCACATCCTCATTACTAGCTCTTTCTGAAAGTCTCCTCAATGGAAATAATACTTGCCCTGTAGAGACCCTTACAACTTCTCATCTGTTTCAAAAGATCTCGTCTTGTAAAGAATTTTGTCACTTCATGGTTTAATTTCCACAACCGAATATGGCAGCATTCCCAGTCCTGACAAATGTAAGGACCTGCATTTAAGAATCAAATCATGTTTCTTTTGAGTACTTTGATTTATATCTTACTGCCAGGACGATTAGTTGGACCACAGCATCAGAATCCGCTTGCCATCACCTTGAGGTTCAGCTGCACGTATTTTTGGCTTCAAAAAATAGTATAGCAACCCTGTCTCTTTCAGGAAAACACTCCATGTGTTTGCCAGCTCTGAGTTGCCCAGACGCTACCAAGTAGCAATTTTCTGCCTGACAACACATTTATTTTGTTCTTTCAGACAGTTTGCTTTTTAGAAAACATTGAACACAAAAGTACATTCAAATCCTTCTGTATGAATTCAGATTATTATTTTTATCAATACTAACCTCCCTTACAGAGCAAGACACATTTTGTGGCCTAGCAGTCAGTGCATGTGTGTCCTGCAAATTGAGTTGTGGTGCTCGTGGGAGATTCTACTTTGTATAATTTCCTGTCATCTCTCTACTTTCTAAGCCAAAAAATGGCAAAAGAGATGATTTAAGCATTTGGGTCAATCTATGAAACAGGTGCCATTTCCAGCTGCAGAGGGAGATTTATGAGACACATATTTTGTATAATTTGAAACCGTAAACTCAATTACAGTACGCCCATCGTAAACTAAACAAATAGGCCTTTTATATACATGACATAATTAAAACATAATGTATATCTATAATCAAAAACACATTATTAGTTAAAATTTTGGTGTCAGTAAGATTTTTGTTTTCTCTAAAGATGTTCAATCATAAAATTTATCAAAAGTGAGAAAAATAAATGTATAATGTAAAAAAAAAAAAAAAAAAAAAAAAAATATAAATATGTAATATGCTGTCCTTTTGAACTTTCAATTAATTAAAGAATCCTAAAAAAGTATGAAGCAGCACAACTGTCTGTTTTCAACACTGATCATAACAATAAATGTTTCTTGAAGCAGACACTGTTGTCTGTAGACACTGATTTTATTCCTGTCATCACAGCAATAAATATAATTCATATTGTATAGCTTGTTTTCATTAAAACTGACATATTTGCTAATACAACACGGAAAAATACAGAAAGGACATCTTTATGAACAAAGACAAAGAGCAGGGAAATATAATTATTAGACGAATATAAGTGACTCAAATAGCACCTGTTTTATAGAAGGACTCATCTTTTTGAGATCTTATATTAAGAGCTTCCTACTGATGTTAGTTAACAATCACAATGTAGCAACAACTGCAAACAACTCAAGAAAACATCGACTCAAGAGCCGAAATCTTCAATAACTGCAGATATGGGCCATAAAGAGCAGAGTGTTGAGGCATTAATAAAATGTCCCAGTGATTCAGTTGCCTCAGCTGGAAGGCCTGACACCTAGAACTGCACTTCTGCACCACGGCGCTAAAAGAGAAAAGTCACTGCGCTAGACCTGGGAATGTCTTAATGAGGACCGTCTGACATTTGAAGACACCACCACCCAACGCCAGAGCAGCCAGCCTCAGCTCAAATGAGAATTACAGAGCACCATGCCTGAAGATAGCAGAAAGAGCAGGGTCAACAAGTTTGGATAAGATTAGGGGTAACTACGCACAACCATGTGACCCGGTGTTCATTTGATTCAGAAAGCAGCCCGCATCTCAACTTCTGCTAGCGCTGTCTTATCACAATGTGCTTCTGTGTATGAAATCACTCACTTATTGACTATTCCCTATATAGTGAATGCCACATATTGCACTATATAGTGAAAAAAAGAGTTAACAAAATGTTGATAGATTGCTGATGTAAAACATAATCCTAAAGAAAAGAGAACTTCGATATTAAAACATTATTCAAATAATGATGAACAATAAATATGTAGCTTGTGAAAGGTATGATATATCAGGCACTGTATGCATGTTTAATATATGCATGTATTTTCAAATGTGCTGTATATCATTTTAAATATAAATCTATTTGTTCAAAATGATTTCAAATGCGGATGGAAACACTCAACTACATAAAGAATTGTACATTATTTAGTCGAGTATGTTTCATGCTGTATGGTAACCTTCCAGTTGATGATATTGCGCATGTGTGATTGAGCATGAAGCAGACTGATACACAGAGCGTCTGAACCGAACTGATTCTATTGGTGAATGATTCTGAACTGATTCTGTCTGTGCTAATGTTATAAGCGCGGGTAAGCAGAAGGCTTGAATCAAGGCAATTATCGGCAATGACATTACATCGAGCGCAAAAGAACAGGTGAACGTTTTTTTTTTTTTTCAACTGGTTTATTGAATCGAACTGTCCGAAAGAACTGGTTCGCTTGAGCACCCCCCCCCCAAAAGTGCCCTTTTGTCAAAGCTAAATTTCCTCAATTTTTTTTTGTAACAACATGCCCTTTTGTGAATGCCTGCCCACGCTCAATTTTAATATTGTACAATTTATAAATAATAATTTAGCCGTAAATAAAAAGACCCACATGATGACCTTTCACCTGACGACGACAACCTCATCCGAGCGGGACGATTCCTCATGCTGCACGCGCATTTTTTAATTGCCAGAGGATAATTTCAACACCGTGGCACCTGGTAAGTGGTGTTTCATTCTCAGCGAAGTTATTTTAATGTTTATTTACTTATTATTATTTTGCAAGAACGATGTGATGTGAGAACATGCAGATATGTTGTTTATATTGCTGTGTGTAGCCTATAGTGTAGAAGTAACGCTAGCGTGCTGTTTGAGGGAGAAAGGTTTCACAGGCATCAAAGGGTCTGGTCTTTTTTATGTTATTTAACTAAACTATTATTATTTTACAGTACTTATTTATTTTTTAACACGTAGAGTGCCTTAAAATTATCACAACACTGGTAATGCTTATTCAGATTTTCTCATTCTCTGAATTATCATTGTAAAAATAAAAACAATTCAGAAATGAATTAAAATATAAATACAGTGGGGATCGAAAGTTTGGGCACCCCTTGCAGAATCTGTGAAAATATGAGTAATTTTAAAAAAATAAGAGAGATCATACTAAATGCATGTTATTTTTTATTTAGTACTGTCCTGAGTAAGATATTGTACATAAAATATTTTAACATTTATTCCACAAGACAAAAAATGCTGAAATTATTAAAATAACCCCACTCAAAAGTTTGGGAACCCTTGGTTCTTAATACTCTGTGTGGTCACCTGATGATCCTCGACTGTCTTTCTGTTTTGTGATGGTTGTGCATGAGTCCCTTGTTTGTTCTGAACAGTTAAACTGAGCAGCGTTCTTCAGAAAAATCTTTAAGGTCCTGCAGATTCTTCAGTTTTCCAGCATCTTTACATATTTGAACCCTTTCCAGCAGAGACTTTATGATTTTGAGATGCACCTTATCACACTGAGGACATTTGAGGGACTCAAACACAACTATTAAAAAAGATTCAAACATTCACTGATGCTCCAGAAGGAAACAAGATGCATTAAGAGCTGGGGGGTGAAAACTTTTATTGACAAAATAGTTGATATGCTGTGTTGTTTTTGTTGTTAGCAGTAATATGCAGTTATTAGCCGTGGCCACTGTATTTTTTGTTGGTTTTCATGAGACCCCCCTTGAAATAACCAGGACCCCCCATTGCCCCCCCACCCAATCAAAATTGTCTGGAACTGCCACTGCATATAAATATAAATTAATAATTAGTATTGATTAGACAGATACCTGAAAAACTGAATCATCCACTAAACTGTCATTTCCAATTGAACTGTTAATTAGTCAGTTTTTTAACTTATCATTAAGATGAGTTAATAGGGGTAAAAATCCATAACTCATTATCGCTAGTATAATTTTGGCTAATGCATTAATGCATTAGAAAGCGTGCACTAGTTGTACACTGGAAATTAGAGTGCATTCTGGATACAGAAACGTGAATCACACAGGGCATTAATTTATTACTAAAAAAGCAAATAGGGAGTGATATACAGTATGTGAACTCATAATAGCACCATAGAAGTGCTTCCTACCATCCTAAATTGTTCACAAAACTGAACTGAATCTGTATTTCACCATTATGACAAAAGCCAAACATCGTTGAAGACTCTTTCATCACAAACTCCCTTTCCTTTCATACTATGTCTTTGTCTTTCCGTCTTAAGTGTCTGTCTCTGCTTTGCTCTTACTCTAATGTGTCGCACTTGTCCTCTCTATAATCTTTGTCTGTTTCGGAAGAGCCCGCGGGGATGTACTATAACCATTAAAAGTCTCTGAAGAGCTGCTACACTCTCTCCAAGTGTTTGTGAGGGCGTCCACATATGCGTGTTTTCAGAGGTTAGCAGTAAATGTCTGCTAGCTTAATCAAATCGAACTCTTCTCTCCGTCCTTCTGTCTCTATCTTTGAGTGTTCGCTGGCATGGTTATCAGTCGTGATGGTGTAGTCCTTCAGGTGCAGCCGCGCTCTCTAGCTGATGGCCTCACCAGTAAGAACTAGTTGAAATAGCAGCCTGTGATTGAGCTCTTGAAGAAATATTCTGGGTTATTTTCCATTGAGTTGAATGTGAATGCTGACAGATAGCAAGTATATTAAAATTCTATTATCAGGCTGTTTAAAACAAAAAGCTATTTAAAAAAAATAAATAATCATTATTAATATAATATCATACAAATAATAATGAATTAGGCTAGTATATCCAATTTTACACTGTACTATATGCTTGTAAACTACATTATTGCCCTACTATATTAATATATACTCTCTGTAAAGTAAATTAAATACATAAACTAAATACATAATCTAAATTAGCAATTAAAAGTTGTTAGATATTAGATACTTTTCAAGATATTGTGATATTTAATCTGTAAATGCGATCGTAAGGAGTGAAGATAAATTAAAATATTATAAATGTCAACATTGTGATTTTCTGTAAAGTTGCTTTGAAATATGTATTGTGTAAAAGTGCTATACAAATCGATTATTTTATTATATACTATATAGCAATTCTGAGTTGTTGTTTTTTTTTTTGATTGTGGCAAAATGTAACTATATTATAGCCCCAGCTCTTTATATCCAACTTCATCTACATACAGTACTTGAATAGGGCAATATATACCATATAGCTAATTTCAACTTTGTCATTGCTTGTATCGTTGCAAACTGTAATGATATTATTGTCCAGCCCCAATGTGCAAAATGTGACAATAAGGCATGGAAAAAAAAAGATCATGATTTTCTGTAAAGCTGCTTTGAATGTGTATTGTGAAAAGTTGAGTAAATTATATTTTTAAAATATTGTGATAAAGATACAAAGTGCTTTCAGATTTCCGGCAATGTTTCCTCCAACTCTGTTTTAATGTAAATGCATCGCCTGTTCTGAGAGATGAGTCCTAATTATTGTTTGAGGTGAACGACAGCATGGCACAGATGGCGCCCATAGACATTAAGTTGAAAATAACCCACAATATTATGTTGTGAACCACAAGCTCGTCTCCATTAATTAAGCGTGGTGTATTCTCACACACTGACCGACCCCTCTCTTGGCATGACCCCTCGAACTCCGAAAGCATGGGAAGAAGCAAGCCTTCGCTCAAAACTGATGCTCCTCTTAGTATTCAGCTTCTAATCAATTGTAGTGCATTTGTCGGCCGAACAAAGAGAAGGCCGCGGTTTTGATATTCTACAGACTCGGTTGCTGAGGAGTATCAATACTTGCAGGTTTTCTCCCACCCTTCCCCCTGTTCCTGTGTGTGAGTGTGTGCTCGGAGCGTGCAGAAGACCCTGTGTTCCCACTGGCTGTGAGCGCAAGCATGGATGACCGGGGGTCAGAGGTCACAGAGTCCTATGGTGTGACATCATGAAAGAGCTCAAAGGTCACAAGGTCATGTGGGAGGAGGAGGAGACACAACAATGACAAAGTGACATGGGATGGGTGCAGAATTCCACCAGACAACCATCCGAGTGAAACGATGTGAGGAGATGGATCTGGGTTGATGTGATTAACCTTCATGATTGATTGAACATAATTGATTGAATTTGATTAGAAGTATTTGTATCTTGTAGACATTGTTTTGCACCCAGAACAAAAATATAAGAGAATAATAAATAAAAAAGTGACATATCAGACAACTCTTAAGCATAGAGCTATTAAATGAATGTGGCAGGATAGATAAAAGAATGACTTAAGAGAAATAAATCATCAGACTTATAACCAAGATCTTGTAGAAAACTTTCCACTGAAAATTAAATATTAACAACAAATAGATATTACACGTAATTTGGTAGTAAAATAAAGTATTGCACATTTTATTGGTGCAAAGATGAGTATGTGTATTTTGTACTACATTACTTTTATCACTTTTATCACTGGGGCAAAAACAGGAAATATGTCATGTACTTAGACAAGTGGTCAAGTGCAAATACAGCAAGTGTGAGTATTTGGACAAGCCCATAGAAAGAGATAGAATGACAGACAGGAAGATAGAATGATAGAGAGAAAGAGAGATTGATAGAATGATAGAATGTTACATCCAGACAGAACGACAGCCAGACAGACCATTTCTGATAGATAAGATCAATCTGTCCCATACTTTTTAGACTTGACTTGATTTGAAAATTTAGCTCAAGTGAGAATAGCATTGGTGCACTTATTTGATCAATCTCGAACAGATTCATTCCAGTGTGTTTCATGCTCTTTATTTATTTATTAGATGTACAAAGAGCAATACTACAAATGAACAATGGCATATGAATTATATAAACACAAAACTACTTCAACTGAGAACAGAAACTCATCGACTCACACTGGATTGAGACATTAATGGATGTCATAATGGATTGTTATTCTCAAAGATCAAATTTGAAGCAGATTTAGCCAAATCTGCAAGGATTCATAAATGTTTCTGAATTCTGTGGGACTAAGAATATATACTATATTTAATTATATAAAAATGAATTACTGCTATTCACAAAGATGAATCAGAATACCTGATACCTTTTATGTTGAATATGCTTTTATCTGCACAAACATGTCAAAAAGTTCAACATTTATTACAACATTTTGTATTCATATTAAAAATCTGTCTCTGTTGATTAATTAATGTTATTATTAAGACTGTTTTTCTACTTATGAGCATTTAAATGAATGGTTCAACCAAAAATTTACATTTTGTTATCAGTTACTCACCCTCGTGTTGTTTTGACTTCATATTTTCTTTCTATCATGAAACTCAAAAGAAGATGTAAGGAAGAATTTCAAGGCCTCTGCTTGCCAAATTACAACATTGCATGTAATTAAGCTACAAAACAAGATCATCATAAAAGTAGAATAAATGCATTTCATTCAATCATTACCCACTAATAATCTTTACCACTCACACATTTAAAAATTGTGCTTTTAATTGTGATGAGCGATTATACACTTCAGTTTCACCGATCCTTATGCCAAGTAATTGCATGACTTCAGAAGACTTGATTATATTGCATTGAATGGAGACTTTGTGGTGTTTCTTTTCTTTCTTTTTTGAGCTCTAAAGTATTAAAGGAACACTCCTACGTTTTTGAAATAGGGCTTATTCACATTATTTCCTACATTTAGATAGGTGGGCAAATGCATTTTTGTGTCAGTGCATGCATTGTTTTAGTTTGACTGGGTCGGCGTTAGCTTAGCTTAGCACAATGAATGGAATCCTTTGTTGCCAGCTAGCATGGCCTGAGTAAAAGTGATCAAAAAAATAAAAAAAAAACACCTAATTACTTCTTGTGGCCTGCGTATTCACAACGAGTACAAATAGCGATCCAGATTAACACTAGGGATTTCCTAGGCAGATATTGACTTGGGACTATATTATGGGGAAGCACAGGCGAAGCACTGCTGCTTAGGCGAAGCACTGCTACTTCAGCGCAGAGATATCACGCAACACATGAAATCCCACGACTTCCGTCAACATACTGGCGTGAATAGTAGCTGCCTGGCTATTTTCCTTACAGTACACGAATGGCGATGAACATGGCTGATTTTGAGAGAGACGAAGAGGGTGACTTCTCAGACAGTCAAGAACCAGAACCATACCTATTTGAACCAGAGTTTACAGAAGACGAGCTGCGTGCTTTGGAAATAGAACGACAGTAGGAGACTGCGGTCAAGCCAGCCGCACTTCAGAAAAACACTGTCAAGCCAGCCGCGAGTGAAATTTAAATGCGCGTGTATTAGTTGCGATCGCTCAACAGCCTGAGGACGTGAGGATGAGAGCCAACATGAACTGGTGGTGTGAATGTGGGGGAATATGCCAATATATGCCGACGGAAATAGAGTGTCTGTGCTGTAGAGAGTGGGACATGTTTTTGCCATTGATGACCAGGCTCAACACGTCAGATCAAGATGAGCGTGCCCGAAGTTGTGTCACATCTACAGAGGATTTCACGGCGCTGATCCATTCTGCAGTACTCGATTTTTTTTTCCGGTATGACAAAGTAAACTGGAAAAAACGCCCCACGCCGAATGGACAGCTGTCCACAGAGTAAGTGATTATTTTAATCATGACGCATGTATAGATCGACCCATATTATACCTGTATTCACATAGAGTTGATGTTTTCATGTGTTGCGTGATATCTCTGCGCCTAAGTAGCAGTGGTTTCTTCTGTGCTTCCCCATAATATAGTCCCAAGTCAATATCTGCCTAGGAAATCGCCTAGTGTTAATCTGGATCGCTATTTGTACTCGTTGTGAATACGCAGGCCACAAGAAGGAATTAGGTGGGTTTTTTTATTTTTTTGATCACTTTTACTCAGGCCATGCTAGCTGGCAACAAAGGATTCCATTCATTGTGCTAAGCTAAGCTAACGCCGACCCAGTCAAACTAAAACAATGCATGCACTGACACAAAAATGCATTGGCCCACCTATCTAAATGTAGGAAATAATGTGAATAAGCCCTATTTCAAAAAACGGTGGAGTGTTCCTTTAATCACCATTCACTTCATCACCATCGTATATAAAACATTTTTCAAAACATCTCCTTTTGTGTTTAACAGAATAAAAAAGAAAAAAAAATATATATATATATACCAATAATAATGGAAACAGTTTAGATCATGGGATTGAGGAAATGACAGAAATATTCATTTTCAGGTAGACCATTCCTTCAGTTGCACATTATAAATAATTTAAAGACACTACACAAAATGTCAAGTGAGACTCACAGTAATTTTCCCTAATCAAGAAAGCTGTTGCCCAGTGTTGAGTCTGGGCTCACAGTCAGACTTGTCTTTGTCTCTTTAAATAAATGGTAAGAAATGAGAGAGAGCGAGACAGTCATGCGCTCCATCTGTGTGGCGTCTAGCGCCTACATATGACACATGCCATCAATCTATCTGTGACTCATCAGCCTCACAGGAAAAACACTTTAACATCCACCATGCTTTCACTCCACTGACACTGTGTCAAACTCTGTTTTCTTTCCTATGGAGTGTTACATAGCCCATTTTTTTTTTCTTTTTTTCATTTAAATTCAACCAACAAAGAGAGCATTACCAAGAGGAAAAAAGTGTATGTGCACTCAGTGTAATGAGTCCTTGATTTCATATAACTGGTAAATTCAACAATGAATGTGGTGTAAAGGCATAGGTAAAAGTAAACCAGACTCTGGTTAAGTTCAAGAACTTAAATGTATTATTATATTGTGACTTTTTCCACAATGACAAGAAAATGAACTGGTTGGTAATAAAGAGATATATTAAGCATTGTTTAATGAGCAACTGAGAGAAAATTTACATGAGCATGTCAACTTGATGTTCATGTTTTGATATTATCAGATCAATCATGGAGACATAAAAATAAACTCCTTTGGAAACATTTCTTCTGTATTATTTCGTAACTGCTTAAATTTATGCAAAACTGCCTCAGCTTTCTACCTGTTTTATTGTACTTTCATAAGAAAGAAATGCCAATGAGATTTGAGAGCTATGGATGAGGAGAAGATCATTTGCACTATAACTTAAATTTGCTCTTTCCATCTGAATTTAACAAAATAAATAAAACATCTACCATCCTAAAGAGTGCAAAAAAAAAAAAAAAAAAAAAAAAACAAGACTCTGATTTTTCCCACTCCAGAGATTCTAAAGATACATCACTATTGCAGTCTGCCAAAAAGCCTGCTGGCCTTACATTCAGCACACACAGATCGGGATTGACCTTTTGCTTGGACGGTTTTGAACTGACGCACTGCTTTTACAGTGTAGCTGGTGTGTGTGCTCACGATGTTTCTCAAGGTGAAACTACATAATACAGCTCTAGAAGAACAGGTTTGATGAGGATGGTGATGACTACAATAAAGGGTGTAATTTCACACAGAAGTGTGTGTGTGTGTACTTATACATGCGTCTTCAGTCACTGAAGCAGTGGGTGTGTGTGATATCTCTAAATATGCATCCAGACAGCACATATGCGTCATCTTCTGTGCCAAATGACCATTCCTGTCTCTTGCAGACTGTGACGTTCATTCAAACCCTCCGGTTTTAATGAGTAACACCAGTTTTAAGGGTAAACTCACAGTGAATCTGAAAAAGTTACAGTCACCATGAATTCAAAAAGGATTACTGAGTTTATTAATGAGATCACATTTGTGATTTGTCAACTGAATGTGTTTCTCCAAGTGCACCGCCATGCATGTCAATGATTCAGTTGCCCTTGTGCTTCAGTGCTGGTGCGGATAAAGCTCTCATCCTCTCATACAGATGGGCGCCAGCTCTCTGTTTTAACCCTTCTCTGTGTGCATGTCTGTATCAGAGACAGAGCAAAAGAGAGCTGGAGAAAGCTTCCAGCCTCATTTCACAGCCCATGCAAACAGACACGCTAACCTTTCCTTTCAAATGCGACCCTATTCACTTCAACCTGTCCGATACCTACACACACGTCCCGTGAATGGAGAGATCCTGCACACTACTTGTTGATCTAGTAAGATGACAGGAGAGGAAATGATTGCATGTCAATGGCAGTGCCTGCAGGGACTTATATAGAGATGTGATTTTCGTTTTATAATTATCATGCAGAGGACATGTAGATTTCAGCAGATGCTGGTTAGTACTGACCTATTTTATGTGGAATGGGGGCACACACACACCTGGCTACACTTGGTCACAGGTGCCATGTGCCCTGTTCTGAGCTCAGCAATGTAATGTGCTGAATACTACTTCATGATGGATGAATCCAACATGAAACATACACAAACAAAAAAGACTGATTAGATAACATGAACACAGTCACATATACACATAGAGTGGGATTGTGGAGGCTGATTCTGTGCTGTAGGCAAAATATGGCGTGACCTTGTACATGCTACCTGTCAAGCATATTACAAATCGCATTCAATAACACTGATTAACTCTGTTTGTGGCAATTCTGTATTATTAAATTAATAATTTCGGAGGTTGTTTCAGTATCTCATTGAAATTGTCTGATTATTTATTTATTATTTATTCCAAATACTTTTATATGCAGTGATTAACTGACAAAATTTCAGGATTTTTTGTTAATTTTAGACAATTATCTATACTGCAGTGGTTAACTTTTTCTATTATCATAATTTTAAGATTTGTTTATTATTATTATTTATTAACTTTTTTTATATTGCAGTTATTATCTGACTATTATCAGTAGTATTATAGTATCATTAGACAATTTTGGATTCCTGTATCATTTATTAGCTCTACTGGATGAACTATTGGCAATATAAAATAATTTGTTCCTTTTCAGTCGGTCACTCTCAACGTCACGTCGATGACCAACGAAATTGGGATATTGCTTCGATAGACCAATCTACTTCGAGTGAAACTAAAGAGCAAATGCACATTGGCATGCAATTATTGCATCCAGCTGCCTCTGATCACAGCATGAGTATAAAAAGACAGCAGGTGCAATGCATACCAGCTTTTTGCGTCGGTGCCAAGCAACAACATCGTTCTGCTCTCTTGTGTCTATGGTAAACTGCGAGTTCAGCCTGCTCTCGCAAGAGGCCATCTTTCCTTTGCGCCTCAGCACTAAAAGAGCATTTCCAAAAAAGCAGTTTCCTCTAAAAGAGCTCCATGTGTGCATTTTTATAAAGATGACAGATATCGTCCTTGTAAGGATGTAATGATGGTCATTGGAGCATTGCGACCCCTAACATGTTCCCTAGGTTCTATAGCCTTCACGTAGAACCGGTATCCTCCTGTGTTCTCACCTCAAATGGGTAGTGGGACTGAGAGGCCCCGGTTAGTGTTGGTTTGCTTAAAGGGATGGTTCACTTTGAAATTAAATTTTGATAAGTTTTAGCTTACCTCAAGGACATCCAAGATGTAGGTTTCTTTGTTTCCACAGTATTTCCCATTTTGATATTTTTAGGTCAAACCGTTCTTGTCTGTGACTCATATAATGGAGCTCTATGGTCACCACCTCAAAGAGCATGCACAGAAGAGTCCCCCTCGTAAGTATACATTGATGACCTAAGACACGAAACAAGCTGTTTGTGTAAGAAAACGAACAGTATTTATATCGTTTTTACCTCTTTTACACAACCATCCAACATCCGCAAGCGCGGAAAGCGACGGAAGTGATCTCTCGCGCCTGTACATCACTCATGTAGATCCTGTTGAGATCCTCCATAACCCTAAGCAGCTGGATGCAGCAGAACTTCCGGCGCCAGGCCTTCATGATGAATCCTTGAGAACCATGGAAGGCCTGGTTTCCATATTGATACCTAAGCGGTACTTGTATGTGTATAGTCCATGGTATGGCCTTAGAGCCCATTTTTCCCCGGCAGACTTCTGCCTTTCCAAGAGGGTTTTAATCACCTCAAATTTCTCCAAATACACATTAAAGGATGCTATATGTGTATTTCCTCCCGAAAACTTCTTCGGGAAGCATGGGGCCTTCACAGCATCCCTGTTCCAAACGGAATGGGTGCGTTTTCCCAGTGTTATCCAATCTCACCCAGTTAGGTAGTGCTTTTTACAATGGTGAGTGGAACTACTTGTTCAGAGCCCTGGCCTACACCTAATAGGGGTGCAGGCGGCTTGCACAGGGCACTGGAAGGGGCAGCACCCATGGCACTTTGGTAGGGATCCCAATTCATAGGTCATTGACATGACGTCGAGAGTGACCAATTGTAAGGGAACATCTCGGTCACATATGGTAACCCTCATTCCCTGAAGGAGGGAATGGAGACGTCACGTCCCATTGCCACTGTTGCTGTACCGCCGCTGAGCTGCTGGGTCGCTGGATCTGTCAGTTTAAGATAATTTGACTGGTTATTAAAGCATTTTTTTTGTCTATATTTCACTGATTATCTTGGCAATTTTTAGATTAATTATTTATTCATTTCAGGGCATTTTTCTATAACTCAGTGATTAACTGTGAACTTTTACTGGCAATTTTGGATTATTTTAATTATTTGTTATTTTCTATCTACATGCATTATATCTATATCAAACTTAGAATATTATTGACAACTACAAGATATTCACAAAAGTACAAGTACTTTTACTTTTTTGACAATCTGATTTATTATTATTATTATTATTATTATTATTATTATTATTATTTTATCTTTTACAATAAAATTTAATTTTCTAACATCAATTAACATTAGTTAACATGAACAACAACTGAAAAATACCTCCAGAGCACATATTTATCTTAGCTAAAGTTACATTTAACTAACACATTTAAAAAATAAATGTTAATGGGTCATAGACTAACATGAAGAATTTATTTTGTAACTAATATTAACGAATGCATTAATGAATGCTATAATGCATTAGCTAAACTAAAGCTTACAAATTAAACTCTTGTAAAGTGTTACCCTTATATTATCTGTCTCAGATTTTCCATAGTAAATGTTGCCTTTGTCCTGATCATCAAGTACTTAGCGTGCAGTGCCTGAAATGCTGCTGTAAGGCGAGTGGTTCTGCTGGTATCGCACATGTTTGCCGTGAGCGCTGGGAATACAGTGCCACAGAGCAGGCAAGCTGGTGACTAGAGTACGGCAGATGGAGCAGGCACACAGAACGAGAGAGAGATGAGGTGTTAGGCTATGCTCATTTTTGAACAGCAGACATGCCAGTGGCAGGGTGGAGCCAAAACTAACACCAGGCAAATTGGACAACCAACCCCATTTTGGCTCTGAACCAGGTAATGCAGCATGGGTGCCGTGAAACAGAGGGACCAATGACTTTCTGTTTTCCAGTAAAAAATCTAAATATCAATAAAAGAAGACACATTAAATAAAATACATGAAAAATCAATTAATTATATTTGCACCAGGAAACACTGCACTGCAGACAAATGCATGCATTTATAAATAAATGAATGCACAGATGAATAAATGAATGAGTTTGTGGGAGTCTGAATGAATCAGAGCCAGACAGTCTCCAGGGGTCCATGAGGAGTTCATGCTTTCATTCTCATCTCTGGTGTGTGTTCAGAGGGAAAATGGCTGAGGGAGGGTTTGATATCTCAGACTGTGCGTGAGCTGCATGATTACCTGTAGCTGATTCCTGTGTGTGCACACACGTGTGTGCAGAAGACTCCTGCAGTATCTTAGCCTACTGGATTCTGAATACAAATTTCAACATATATATGCATACATGCACACAAGTTCTTGTAAAAATAAAAAGACTTACGATCACCAAGGCTGCATTTATTTGATCAAAATGACAGCAAAAATAAAAAATAAAAAATTCATATTATTAAAGCTCAAAATATCTGTTTTCTATTTTAATCCCTTTTAAAATTTTATCATTTCTGTCATTTCGACGTTTTCATTCTAATATGTGGATTTGGATGTGATTTTCAGTCAAATGTTTTTTTACTGCAGTAATTTATTGACTATTATTGCCAATTTTGGATTATTATTTATTCATTTCAGATTATCTTTCTATATTGCAGGGAATAACTGACTATTTTGTGCAAATTTTTGATTGCTTGATTATTAATTTCAGACCATTTTCTGTATTGCAGTCATTAGACTATTGTTGGGAATATTGAATTTTTTGAAATTATTATTATTAATTTTGATCTTGAGGCATTTTTTCTGTATCACACTGATAAGCTAAATATTATTGGAAATTATGTGATATTTAAATATTTATACATTTTTGTACTGTTACAGATTTATACAGATTATGGATTAATTAAAATGATTAATGTTTAATGCAATTTAAAGAGCCAGTAACTCTAAACTCTAAGCTTCCTATCACTGTTTATAAGTCCTGTACAATAGGTTTAAATCCATCCAAGGTTAAAAAACATTGTCATTGTCAAAATATCATTTTAAAATTACCTCAATTCTCTGAGATCCCCAAACGGTTCGCGCGAAGCTGTTCAAAAGATTCAGTTTCCTTAAACCCCACCTTTCGGTAGCATAATGTGTTCTGATTGGCCAACTAACATAGTCAGTTTTGATTGGTTGTTCCGCACACAACTTCAAGGTAAACAATGCGTTAGCATCTTTTTGGGGTGAATTATGTCTTATTCCTCTCATTGCAAAGCAAACAGTAAAATAAAAAACGAACAGTCTCGCTGCTTTTTCTTCTGTGTGGGTGTATTCAAGCCGTGCGCTTCAGTTTGAATCTGAATACCGCGTTCAGTGCGGGGGCGTGGTCACATTAGATATAATGAAGGGAGACGTGAAAAACGGACATCGCGTTGTTTTCATATGGATTACTTTGTTACAGAATATGTGTTAGCAGCACTTGTTACACTTCATTTTAATGACGTGCTTGTAAATGAAGATCAGCAGCGCAGACAAAGGCTGCAGACAGCACACATACTGATAAGATGCTCGGGAGAAAACAACTCATAACTTCATAATCATACTTCGCGTTGTGATTTCGTAGATGCTCGTTGTTCTAAAAAAGTTCGTAATGAACCCTCTTTTATGGCCAAACGCTTTGAAAATCCCGCTTTGTACTCACTGAGATTAGAAAAGCAGTCATCAGTGAAATGTTGTGAACACAACAAAAGGGATTTGTTGTACTGCTCTGGTATTGTGGTAAAAATAAATTTTAGCCATTGGTTCTTCTGGTCTTCATTCTTTGGCAGTGAAAATAAAACAAACTTGCCTTTACAATTAAAAACACACTGTCTCCTCGACATGATGCTACAGTATCACACCAACCAGAGCGTCTGTGTGGGGGGGTGGGGCAGGTCAGAGCTCCGTTTCTCTCAAGACGGTAGGCGGAGTTTATTATGCAAAGTGCTCCTAGTGACGTACATAGTGATGGGCAAAAGATTTGAAATCTATAACGATTCGTTTCAGCGATTCAGAGTCGACTCCTTACTTTAGAAGCCAATAACTTTATAAATCGTGTACTTTTTGGTTTAATTACTTTGCACATTGTTTACACTGATGGACAACAACATCATACACTGTATTACAGGTAATTTTTTATTTCCCATCTGCAGATGTGTGGCTCTTTAAAGGAATAATTGTTAATTTAAACAAAATTGCTGATGCAAACCATTTGAACATAGAAATCTGGTTTTCACAGCTAAAAGCATCACACATAAAGCCAACCACTCATTCTTGTCTGGGGCAGCAAATGTGCCTAGAATGTCATTGTAGCCACTTCAAAAAATATCTGCATGATGCCCTGTGTGTGTGTTAAGCCTGTGGAGGTGAACCCAGAAGGTGTCTGGAACCGTGCTGCATCCAACCTGCTCCCGCTGCTTTTTCTCTTCCCCATTCACTCGTTTCCACACTCATTTGCCCCCCTGTGTTTCTCCTTCTGACCTCTGTCATTCTACATGCAGGTGTCTGTTTGGCAGAGAGCATCTCTGATGGGGCACTAGCGTGCAGGGGTTGCCTCTGTCATTGCTTTGATTAAATTCAGTCTACTTGCTCCACCTGTTCGCCCACCTGTCAGCTTCTCTTATGACTGTGCCATCTCATGCATTACTGTCAGCGCAACTCTTAAAGAGCCCTAATGCAGAGTGACAGCACAAGCCTCACCTTGATAGAGCAGCTCTTGGGTTCTCGTTTAAAGAAAGGCAGGTAACACTTCCTCTAAAGAATATATGTATAATGCATCATAAAGTTTACTAAGCAAATAAGAGCTGAACATGAGTTATTAGTTTTAGTACTCTTGACTGAAGTGTATTGACAGACCTTTTCTTATCATGACATACTGTACATCTAAATGAAACTGATTATCTAAAGAAAAAGCGCCTTGCACGCAAAGTTAAATGGAAGTGCAAGTGCAATCACTGTGTTAAAAATCAGTGTTGGGGAAAGTTTCTTTTAAAAGTAATGCATTACAATATTGCGTTACTCCCTTAAAAAGTAACTAAGTACAAAAAGTAATGCGTTACGTTACTTTTGTGTTACTTTTTGAATATGAGCAGAGCTTGATTGTTTTTCATATAAGTTCTATTTATAGCAAATATAAAAGTTCATTTCACACCAAAAAGTGTTATGAATAAACCTCAGGGTAAAGGAAAAGTATATTCACGTCTGTAGAGTAGAACACAGGAGAAGTTTTTTTTTTTTTTTTTTGCAAATTTGATGAATGCACATTCACATTTAGTCTAGAACTACATCATGTTCACACAGTGCAAACAACGCCTCTGTATTTCTGATTTTCTGAGACGGGGCGGGAGACTTGTCAGGCAATAAATGGAAAAACAAAGTACCTGGTGTTACTTTTTCGAAAAACTCAGAAATTTTCTTGTAAATTTTAAATTAATGCATTACTTTACTAGTTACTTGAAAAAAGTAATTTGATTACGTAACTCTAGTTACTTGTAAATGTGTTACCCCCAACACTGTTTAAAATTCACCACAAGTCTACAGCAACTGATCTTGTACGTTTTACTGTACAAACAGCGACTTTACAGCATGTAATTAAATATTTTGTGGTCACTGAACGTGGTTCTTCTATTTGCAGAACGAGCGCCACACTGCACTGATCTTCTGAGGAGCTTCTCTTATCTTCATTCACAGAAAACATGCCTTCACTTCTCAAACAGTGGGGAAAAGACAGTTTGGCATGTAAAAGACTCTAGACGCTCCTTGCTGCTGAGTGCAATCCCTCAGGCCGAGGACATCCCACTGTTTAGAACTCAAGAGAGGAAATACAGACGCAGCTATACACAAACACAGCCATGCGCTCAAACTCAGTCATGCATACATCAGTGTTTGTGTGCCATCTACAGCGGTCTTTACCTCACACACCCTCATATTTAAAGCTTGCTTGGATGCTGATTCATCCACCCTCAGTCTAGCATGATGGGGAATCATATTTTACAAATACCAAAAAGTAATTGCACAGTCTGCATTCACTCTGGGAGACAACATCTCACTTATTAACTGTTTTCAAAGTGGCCTTTTACTCTCTTCTAAGATTCAAATGTCACATAAACGCATGATCGAGAAAAAGTGTCATCTCTTACGAGATACAGCTGTTGTTAGTGGAATTCTCATATGGACCATCTGACCCATTTTGAAAAAAAAAAAAATTCCTTAATTTTCATAATTGATATGTCTGAAAGTGGAGTGCGGCAACCATAACATTCCTTAATGGATGTTTTCCATTATTCTTTGACAGGCAGAATCCTCCTTAACACGTTTAACAGATTAAATAAGCAAATACTACAAGAAGTGAATGCTTGTGGAGGGTTTCAGGTGAAAATATCCAGCACATGCTGGATGGAAACTGTTAGAACGATGTGGTTAAACTGTGACAGATCAGTTCAGATGGAAAGAAAACTATATGACTATCTGCTATACTGCCGGCTCTTTTATTATAATTGCTGCTTGCACAATGGCTTTGTTTAACAAAGTGCTATGTGTGTAACAGCAGGTTTGTAATGAGACACATCATAATTACATATTGCAATTATATATATCATTGCAACTGTGTAAAGCATCGAATGCCTGCAATTAGGTACATTTCAGACAATGATGATGAAAGACTATGAAAACGTGTGCAGTTGTACAAGAATAAATGGAAATGATAGCCGCATTTTCTAATTTCTAGCATTGGCATTTTGGCTTCAATATATCACACTCAGCATGACATAGCATTTAAGTCAATATAGCATCATCATTCACTTTAATTGCATGTTGACTTTAAATTCCCTGGCTGGCTGGCTGGATGTACTATGTTATAGCACACACAGAACTGAAAGATAGACGAGTGTGTGCTTTATTCATCATTATTGTGTGTCACATCATTTTGATTTTACTAAGTGTATCTGTAATAAAAAAAACATTGACCATTGGAGTGGATGTTTATTAAAGAAGGGGAAAAAGTGGGTCTGGTAGAAATTCTGGTCGTAGACACATAAATAAGCTAAGAGGAAGACTCCAAGACACTTTAGACAATTTCTGTAGACACATTTGCTGCAGTTTTGCTCCTTTTATCCCCACATAACCAACAATGTGAACAGAGGACAAATGTGTATGTAGCCTTTGATTTATATGTATTATGCGTGTAGCTCGATAGGTGGTCATATCGTATTCCACTGTGCCTCATGTTTAGATGTTGATCTCATTCTTTTGATGCGCTGCCAGACAGTACGCTTTCATCCGAATGTTTATTCTGGAATCGCCTTTGTATGCAGTTCAAATGAGGTGGAATTAGAAATGCATATCGCATCGCCAGCAAAAATATGTTTCTTTAGAATATTCCCTTTCAGTGAGTCATAGCGCAAGTATTCGCATCTTCCCCTTAAAACAAGCGCAAAGAAGGAGAGCGCAGGATAACCTTGTTCCTCGGATGATTCAGTCCAAGTCTCTGAATCTGACAACAAACAAAAACATGCAGCTGCAAACCTTTCCAAATGGCTGGCCTTTATCTTTACAAATGTGTGATACTTTTTTCACCCTTGAGGGGAGCTTGCGATAAAGTTTCGTGACCATTTTCCACCCTTAATACCTTTCATGCCACATATACAGTGTAAGCGCAACATCTGTGAACAAAACTGCAGCTCTGTACAGAAAACAAAGCAATCTTTTATTTAAATTACATCTAAATGCTAATGCATAAAGAACTGAACTCAAACCTTTAAGTGTAGCTATAAACTGCTGGATTTAGTGTCTTTTTGTGCCTTTTGCACAAGGCTACAGTATTTTTTTTAATTATATATCATGATCTTTTATCTTAAAGGTCCTGTTCTTCGTGATCCCATGTTTCAAGCTTTAGTTAGTGTGTAATGTTGTTGTTAGAGTATAAATAATATCTGTAAAATTATAAAGCTCAAAGTTCAATGCCAAGCAAGATATTTTATTTAACAGAATTTGCCTACATTGAACGGCCAGTGTGGACTACATCCCTCTACTTCCTTCATTAATGACATCACTAGAACAGTTTTTTGACTGACCTCCGCCCACAGGAATACACAAAAAAGGGGGCGTGGTCTTGTTGTGCTCACACGGAGAAGAGGAAGAGTTGCATATGTAGAGTGTGTTTGTGGCCATGTCGTCGAAACGCTGTTATTTTCATCTTTGAGTCCAATCACCATTGTTTGGCCTTCCCAGGGATGCTGTACTTCGAGATCAATGGTTACAAATTATAATCCACATGTAAAACTATGTGCAGCACATTTTGCTGAGGACAACATCCTCAATCTCAATCAGTTTAATGCCGGATTCCCACAAAGATTATTCTTGAAAGATGGAGCAGTTACCTCTTTGTCTGGAGAAGGTGTTGTTTATGGACCACAACCGGTAAGTGTATTTTATTATTTAAGTTGGTGCGTTTAACAGTTTCTGTAACTTATTACACAAAGGGCAATGCTGTTTAGTTTTGTTAGATGGTAGGGCTGTGCAAAAAAATTGAATCCGATTTCCATGCGCATCTCGTCAGTAAAGGTGCTCCTGTGATTAGAAGTACATCTCCGGCACGTGCGTTCAGATCAGAATTGCCAGGTTTTCAAAACAAATCCTGCCCACTTGCTTCTCAAAACTACTCCAAAACTAGCTCAATCGCATTACCAGGAGGGCAACGTGCACTAAGCTGCAGTCGAATCCCAACACAGGAACCGCTGGCACAATCAGAACTCGTTACGTATTTCTGAAGGAGGGACTTCATAGAACAAGGAAGTCATCAGCCCGTTTTTATGACAGTGAAAACAGCGGTATACAGATAAGTAAATTGTGAAAAAGTGTTTTTTACACACAAAACATGAACACATGTTATATTGCACACTGTAAACATAATCAAAGCTTTAATAAAACATGAGAAATGGGACCCTTAAAGAAAAGTCAACAAAATTTTTATTTCTCATGATTTCATAGTTTTAAAAATTCCTTCAAAAGGAGCACATTAAAACTGATTCTGTGAGCGCCTCACTCAGTCTGGCTGCACTGGGAAGGAAAGTTTGTCCTTGAAGTCTGGGGCATCCGGCGCTATCATTGGGGAAAGTAGGCTAAAGGCTGGATCGGGCATGGAGAAGTAGGATCATGTCACGGTGTGATGGATGTCCTGTTGTCCAGAGGAAAACGTGTTAAAGTATCGAGCAGCATTGGACAGCATTTGGGTTTGCACTACAAAATGACTTAAAACCGGAAATATTGCCTGCTATCCCCCAAAAACCTAGTTTGCTCAATAGATATATACCAAAAATGTATACACACACACACACACACACACACTGACAGGCCACTTTATTAGGTACACCTGTTCAATTGCTTGGTAACACAAATTGCTAATCAGCCAATCACATGGCAGCAACTTAATGCATTTAGGCATCTAGATGTGGTGAAGACGACTTGCTGAAGTTCTAGCCGAGCATCAGAATGGGGAAGACTCCAAGAGAATGTCTGCCACATTAAAAAAGTTAACAGCTTAAGTCATTTGTGGATTAATGCTTATTGGAGACGCGAACCATTACAAACGATTCAGTTCGATTTGGTGAACTGGTTCAAGAAGATCCTGTTACATCCAGTGATTCGTTTGCAAACCGGATATCACTAAACTGAAGTGTTTTGCTGAATAAAGTCGTATTTTTTGCTATTTTTGGAGCAAAATGTATTTTTTTTTTAATTCTAACTGACCCTCTGATGTCACATGGACTACTTTGAAGATGTTTTTCTTACCTTTCTGGACATGGACAGTATACCGTACACACATTTTCAATGGAGGGACAGAAAGCTCTCGGACTCAATCTAAAATATCTTAGACTGTGCTCCGAAGATAAACGGAGGTTTTACGGGTTTGAAACAACATGAGGGTAAGTTATTAATTACATAATTTTCATTTTTCGATTAACTAACCCTTTAATTGCAAAAAATCTGTAAATACATTTTGACAAACAACATTGTAAAACCAAATTTACGAGTTTATTTCATTCAAATTGTATTGCATTTTTTGATTTCTGTTAACTTATAAGGTTTACAGTGGAAAGAAAAAAAAAAACCTTGTCCAACACAGAATGAGATAAGTGATAAAATGACTTCTGAGGCAGTGGTTATATAGATGACCTTTACATTGACTCTGTGTGTCTAGTGAGGCAGTTCACTCTCTCCTCTTCTCACAGCACAATCCTCCACCTCAAGCTAATAGGAACATTAATGAACCAAGAAATGTAGTCCAGACACTTCCATTAAACTCATTCTATTCCAAGTGTTCATAATCTGAACAGTCCGTCCATTGTAGACTGATCATGTACAGTTCAACAGCGATTAAATCACTGGACTGTATTCTCATCTCTTACTCACTCTACATCTTCAGAGTAACTTTTGTGCAGCATACGGGTTCGTTATGTAATGCAATTATTAACTTTGGACTTTGTAAATGTTAAACATGACTTCATTAGTATTTCTAGGTATTTGAATCGTAAAGTTGCAGCATGAATACATTTTTCAGGGTTTGGTAGATAATGAAATGTACAATACCGATGTATGGAGAGCTATTAAAGTGGAAATCTTTTTTATGTACGCTAATGTTCAAAAGTGTGGGTTCAGCAATATATTCATATTTTTATACAAGTGCCCCATTTTTATTCTACCCCATATCCTGCAAAGTCTGTCTTGCAGAATTGACTCAAAATGAGCTCCTAAAACTTACTGTTCGATTCTGGAAGATGAATTCTTCAAAAACTGGTACAAGAGGATGTGGTTCTGGTCCTTCAAGAGTCACTCACAACTTATCTGTCCATAAAGCCTAAACAAAATTAGTTTTAATGTACTTCACAATATTTCAGCATGTTATTCTTTATTAAGTGATGGTCATTAGGAGTTTCCACCCAAACATTTTTTTTAAAATACCTAATTCACATTAATTCTTAATTTTTTTTTTTTTGAACCGGCTGACCCAGTGAGCATTTTGCTGTCCAGTGGTCATTATCTTAACTTTGCAATTCCTCTATTGCATTAGTTTTGAATATTTCTCATGGGGATTTTAACAACTTTGGACTTTTAAGTCTGAGTTACAGTAAACCTCTTTTTTGGCTTATTTTATCTGTAAAAGAAAACATGCCTAATAATTCTGAACACCTGAATATAAGGATTCCTTCCCTTCCGGCCTTCATGGACAATTATATATCACTTATAAATAATTAAATACAAATTGAATAGTAGTTATCAAGACTGATGTGGTTTGGTATTGGTAAAAATGTGCTTGGGAAAAAAAATCATCAGAATATCAACGTGCCTTATAATTATACATGCGGTGTACATTATGCATGCATATATGCAGTAAAAACTGCTATTAATATTTAATCATCTACTTTTTAAAACTATATACTCAAGAAGTGTTAGGAAAGTTGTTTTAACATCAGGAAATAAACACAAATATTCACACACTGTTACTTGCTCAAACTTCCACAACAGAGACAAAAAATGCTGGCTTCTCAAGGTCACGTTCTACTCCGGGTGTGTGTGTGTGTGTGTGTGTGTGTTGAAATGCAGGGCGCTCTTCTCCAACCCAGCGATCCCCTGTGATATGTCCTCATTGTCTTATTGGCTTGAGCCAGGCGTGGAGACAGAGAGACTCTGATCACAGGACACAATTTCCAAAATGGGGTCAACAACCTGTCATTTTCATTTGCTTGGCAGTCTTAATAAAGTCCCACAGGCACTTGGGCGGTTCTGTTAATCATGGCAAATCATGCAGTAGTACAGCAGCAGAGCACATTAACACCAGACACCAACACACATAAACTTACTGAAATACTGCAGCTCATCTCCATTTATGAACACATGGAGGTATTTAGGGTTCTAAATAGGGTCCTAATAAAGGATATCCTTTAGAAAAAGTATATTAAAAGACAAAACAATGTGACTATAATTTTTTACTTTTTTTTTTTTTTTATTAATAGCAATTTAGTACTCTTAATGTTTATTACCATCAATATTAATACAACCGGCTTACCCAAATTCTATAAATTAATTCTGTGATCTCAACTGAACAATGATATCATCACTGCCATACTAATTAGCCAATGAGCTGGTCAACAGCACACCAACAGGAAGTGGAGATAAGCCCAGAATTGTGCCATCAATCCTTCACATCCTCCCTCATCCATCTGTCCCCACTAACCAAAGCCATTCAGCGTCCCAGCATGCCAAGTGCAACGTTCTGCACCAGCACAGGTTCTGCAGGGATTTGTTGCAGAGAGAATTATGTTGATTGCTTGCCTGTAAATCTCACATGTAACATGCGAACTACATTATGATGCCTTCAGGTCTAAGAATGATGTGACAGTAAAATGTTTTATGACTTGCATCACATTGATAAAGGAAGTTGGACTGCTTTGTTTAGGTCAATTGATCATACTGTAACAGCAGTGGAGACAAGTATGTGGAAGTGCATGTTGACTATTTGTAACAGTGAACAAAATGGTCCAAAAACCGAGATAACATATGTGCATGACTTATATAAAAAAATCTCCAGAATAACATTCACATCATCCAAGAGCAAACAATCTAAACTGCACTCACACACATATATATATATATATATATATATATATATACACATTTTTCTGAGTAAAAAAAGGCCCTCAAATGGATTTTGTCCATCTACAAATAAAGTTTATGAATAAATCATTAAATTAAAAAATAATTATAACAATTATATATATATATATATATATATATATATATATATATATATATATATATATATATATATATATATATATATATATATATATATATTAAATGCACATTTCTTAACATTTTTATGCTTATATTGTATTATTTATGAATTATTATTTATTAATTAAATATAAATATATTATGCAATTATTTTATAGTCTTATTTGTAATTCTAATTTCACTTAAAAAAAAGGAGGAATACCTGAGACTAAGATGACCCTTAAAACTCCATTAAACCTCTTGAGCTATGAAAACGCAACCTCTAAGCAATAACATTTTCAGCTGGCATCTACTTCACGTCTGTATAAAGCATCATCCCTGGAGCAGGAATGACCTCAGTCGCCCTGACTGGACACACACCCACACAAGCACACAGAGCGCTCTCACACAAAGAGCTGCCTGAGAGTCCTGAGCATGTGAAGAGGAACAAAGACATGTCTCATTCACACATGCACATGCACACATACAGTTCTCGGAGTTATTCATCAGTGGTGTCTGCAAAGGCCAGCAGCACTATTTCTTAGTGACATCAACACAGTAACAACCACGGAGCATCACCTAGGGCCCTATATCTCTGTCATGTAGAAAACTAAATCTAGGCATAAAAATTTTAAATGGTTAATGAAATAAAATAATTATATTGTTTAAGTTTTAAAAACATGCTTTTTATTATTAAAATGTAATACAACTTAGGAAATAATAATCGATGTAACTCTTTGGCTGTACTAAAGCATACAAATATCATATATGATTGCAGATAATTAGGAAACATGCCAAGTTCACATAGTTGTTTCTCTGAAAAACAGGGCTAGTTATTCTACCTTGAAATGTGTGTTCTGTGTCGGAATGTCTGTTTTTGTTTTGGTCTGTGTGATTCTGAACACTGCCAATTTACCCAATAGAATTCTGACACCTCGGGTTGCCAATTGATGGAAAACACAGTGTATTTGAGCCATGGAAACAAGCAAACAAAAGCTCTATGACCAGAAATGTGGATAATTCACCTCATCAGCTAATTGTGTAAGGCCAGTCACCTGTCATTGTCAATTACACTTATTCCTAATGCATGTCCTCAATCTGGCATCCCGTGTTGAGTGTTAAGGAAGGAAGAAGTGGGGGGGGGGGGGTTAACAATATTCTGAATGTGGACTGTAGCATCCATTTTGTGCAGGCAATATAACATACTTCGGGCCCTATTTTAATGATCTAAGCACATGGTCCAAAGCGCACAGAGCAGGTGCAGTCAGGGCGTGTTCGAATCCACTTTTTCTAGTTTAACGACAGTAAAATGGTTGGTCCAACCGGGCGCATGGTCTAAATGTGTTGTCCCTATACTATTAATGAGTACTGCGTGTCTTATGGGCATAACATGCAACAGTCTCATCTCCCATCTCCTTTAATAGCCAGTTGTGCTCGTGCCATGGCGGTTTAGGTATTTACATGGCAGAATGTAATTTTACATTTGTAATTTGTAATTTTACATTTGCCTGATCACCCCACTTTTTTAGACCAGCATGCACCTGGGTGCACAAATGGGCGTACATGTATTTGCTATTTAAACAATGTGGTGCAGGACGGGAAAATGAGAACTGCATTGGGCTGAAACTAGCAAAAACACTTGTGGGAAAGTGCATTGTGCCGGTCTATGATATGAATTTGGGGAGAGTGACAGATTTCATTAGTCCCTAAAACTTACTGCTAATTTGTATACATTTCATGATTTCAAATAAGTAGACGTATTTTGATTATAAAAATTTAACTGAACCATAAAAAAATATAATCCAGAAAAAGAAAAAAAAAATCTAGGAAAATGATAACAATATTTCCGAACCACTCAGAACATACTAATCACTACATAGCTTAACACTGGAAAACATTACTCCTAAAATGCACCAAAACCTTGATAGTGATATTGTTCATATTATGCAAATGTTATCTAATATCTCTTTTGCTCTGACCGGCATATTAAACGTAAACTCATGACTCCTTTTCAATATTTTTTAAGACATGTGAGCATCCACTGAAAAGCCTCCACAACAAAACACATTAGAAACTGTGTGAATCTGAACACTTGTTCACATAATTATGTCATTAGCGATGCAGCAGGTACCATTTATTGGCTTTGTTGCAGTGGGGAACAGCAGACGCGAAGCAGACCTTTACCTCTTTTTCTGCTGCTTTGTTCAGCTCTCTAATGGGGTCTTACGAGAAGAGCTCTCACTCTCCCATACACACTTAGAACATGCACACACAATATGCACACTCCAAAACAAAGTGCACAGACTGTACAGACATTCACACAAATGTTTGCATGCATCCAGACAGCCAAAGACTGGAACATTTTCTCCTGTGTCTCAGTACAGTACTCACTCAGACAGTAAGAGAGATGCTTACCCTCCCCCATCAGACAGCATGGCTTAGAGAGCTGCAGGCGATGCCAATATTCAACCATTTGATGCCTGTATAACTCACACACGTGAATAATGGAAGATTAGAACCTATATCGAAAGATCTGATTCTGTAAGTGTTTCTTTTTAAAGTGTTGCTATGAACTGTAATTCAGGTTTAAGCGAGAAAAGGTGAACTTTTTTTAACAACCAATGTTTCATGTCCTTTGTTTCCAGACATTATGCACCAAAAATTACTTATTATTATTTTATATATATATATATATATATATATATATATATATATATATATATATATTATGCAGAAGAAAGCATTATCTAATGAGATTTTTCAGTCTGTAGTATGCAACACTGTTGTTAACTGACCCAATTGTGCAATGCTTATTTTAGCAAGCTGTATTTAGTTTTTTAAGACGGATATGTTTACAGAACCTCTTGATAAAAAGGAATCAAGAAAAAAAAATGTTAAAAAATAAACCTTCTGGTTTATTCGTAGCACTGTAAATTGAAGGTCAAGAGTGGTGCAATGCATTGTGGGATACAGCCGCCAAGTGCAGAGTGCTCTTTTGTACACTGCACATTTTGGCAAAATCCAAGTATGACATGCATATCCAAAATGCACAGAATATATAGCCCATACTGCAGAATCAGTATGAGTATATTCTAGTATGATGTGCATCATTCACACCTTGTCAAAATTACCGTAATTACTTTATGACAACACTCTACTCAGTTCAAGTCTTTGGAACAGGAATTATGTGTTTCTAACCCCAATATCTGAGATAGTTGTTAACGTTTTGTCATACAGTAGGAAACATGCAGATCTAACCTTCACATTATTTGAGAAATTATTTATTATAAGTCCTCATGTGTTCTCAAATGCACACCACTGGCGAGCAATGTTTTGTTTGCACCACATCACTACAGCATTTACATTTTCATAGTTAATATATTTAAGTATTATGATATAATATTAAAAAGCATGGTGGCACATTACAATTATCTTTAAACTTGTCCATATGACTACAGCTGGAGATGGAGCTTGGACACATTACAATAATGTACAAAAAACAAAAAGCGTTTAATAGAACCACATGGGCACCAGATCGATGATGAGTGTATTTGTGTGTGTGTGTGCGCCTTAGGGAGACAATGAGTTATCTGGGAGAGGCACAGAGCCCAAGTGAGACTTGCATCGCCTACCACTGGATACAACAGGAACTACATCTCAATTTCCACTGCCCCATCTCTATTTCTCTCTCCCATCCTTTTGTCTTTCTGTTTCCTATCTCTCTTTATGCTATTTTCCCTCTTCTCGTCACAGTAGCACAGTTGGACAGTCCCACATGGCTGCGATGGGGTGGTTTAGAAAGGCTGCAGATCTGTTCTATATGTGTGTGTTTGTGTGTGCATGGCTAGATTAATTTTTATGATGGTGCATTGGGCTGTTATTAAAGCCCAATACGAGATCTCAGATGCCAGAGCTGGCCAGCACATTAATAACCTAAGAAGACAATCGAGAAGCGGCTGGAAGACTTAATCACGATGTCTAGATAGAAACCAAACAAACATTTTCCCCAACAGAGAGCAGGTCTGAGAGGAAAAGAAAATACAGAGCTGCAGAAAAAAAGAGATGGAGAGGAGAGCGAGTGAGAGGGAGGCAGAAACAGATTTGTTTTTGGTGGAGTGTCGAACAAAGAGCTGGGAGGGGCAGCTATTACACCTCTCAAGGCTGCAGCTCACGCTCTCCAGCACAGCTCGAGACAAACCGCCCAGCCCTTCTGACTACTACCGTCCCGGAACCCTTGCTGCATCTTAATAGACTGCAACGGCCAATTAACGGCGTGTAGCGGCTCGGGATACTTTATGCTGATGTTCATTATTTTCCTCATCTTGTCTTGTGCTTCAAAGGCTGAGCTGGGATCAGCAATTTCTTATTTTTCATTATAAAACAAAATGCAGACTGCAGTGTTACAGTCCTGGCCTTGAGAGCTTTCAGGACACGATCTGGCGTACATTCAGTCAATGCCATCGCAGAAAAAGATGTATACCGAATTGACGTTTGGTCGAGACAGTGAACATTCCTCTCTGTCTCATCAATCACAGCTTAATTCTGAAACTGCAGCTTGTTAAAGGAATTTATTTTTTTTGTTGGATTATTTTGTTGTATATTATACTTCAAGATTTATGAGGTTTGTATAGCATTGCCCTAGTAACCGCCTAGAACACCCTAGCAACTGCATAACAATGCATTAATCTTAGTGTGTAACTTGCATCACACCCTTTGTTCTACAGACAAGAGTGCAACCTCATATAGCATGCTATTTTTATGAAAAACAGTACATTTAAAAAAAATAATAATTAAAATGATTTGTATGCCAAATTGTATCACATAAAGGTATATAAACTATAGAAAATCTAAAATGGTTTATATAGTCGCCAAAATAAATACTATTGCATTGCCTAGCTCTTTATTAGTCAATGTGGTCTACAATGCATTATAGGTAGCATAGAAATGGATGACATCATTCTGTTAAGTTGCTTTGAAAAGTGCTATAACAATAAAACTGACTTGACTTACAGTAATTTATATTTAAAAATGTTATAGATTATCACTAAAAGAGGAACCCAAACCATGTCCAGAATGTCAGAGAATTTGGTGGCTTACTTTATTGACTTGGTTGGTCTATTATGACACCCTATCATCAGGATGTTTTGCATAAACAAGCATCTTCATGATAAACTGTAGAAATGTAGTTTTAATTACAGTGGACTAATATGATTAAAAAGAACATTAAAAAACACTTTAAATACCAAGTGGGATACACCCCTTTCAAGCCTAAATGGGCAAATTCGGTGGATATTAGGCTTCCTTTGGATTGCATGGTTAACAACTGCATTAGCATAAAACTCTCTAAAACACAACATTTATCTGATGATCAAACCGCATTACAGTGTCCTAGAAAGCGAGGAGGTATCCAGAGACCATTTAATTGACTCATAATGATCTTTAGAATGGCAGCGACTGCATTTCACAAAGCTACATTGAGAAGTTAAAAGCATTAGGGACCTAAAACAAAATAACACCAGCCCACACTCTTGTTAGAAGCACCGATTTAGTGAAAGCCTCCAAGAATGAGAGTGCCATCATAGATGGAAAATGGAAACCCAAAGGACCAATTCTAGCTAAATGACCCCCCACAGAAAACGCTACAAACACATTAATAAATAATGATTAATCGTATTGGTGACTTTGGGCTTATTAAGATGGTAAATTGGATGAAATAATGACTGATTAGAAGGTGAGTGATGGGTAACTCTGATGTCCTGAGGAACCTTCAAAAGTTGGATGAGAAGTATAGGACTAGACTTCTGTTGGGGTTCACGAAAGTGGTTGTGTTAACGTGGTTATGTTATATCATTTTGAACACACGACTGCTCAAGTCCCAAAATGAAATATCAAATGTTGATTTATTCTCAAATACTTCTTACCTTACTGCTTTTTCACACTTGTTGATTTATACTATTTATTTGGATTGCTTTCCAGCTGGGCTGCTGAGTTTCTCATGCTTTATCAAATCTGTCAACAGCTAAATTACAGTAATGGCCTGAAGAGGAATGCTTGACCTTTCTTTGTTTAAATTTCCAGTTTTGTTCCAATTGGTTACTGTCTGTTATGGTCCATTAGCCTAAGTTTCCAGACACTTCAATGGCAGAAACTTCCTTTAAGACAGTCTCCAGCGAGAGCTACTTCAGGGAAACCAGAGGACCCGCGTATCTAATTAAAACCTAGATAATATCTTACTCTTTCTGTTATCCAATGCTATAAAACATCCTGTGAAAGCGCAATACCTCTCTCTGCTTCTCTCTTTCTTACTCACTGCATTTAATGTTATTCCATGTTTGCCCAGTGAAAGACTGCTTTATTATTTGTGAGATTTAGAGATTTCAGAAATCCATATCCCTCCAAATTAATATTTGTGTTTGAGGGGTACAGGCCATTTCATAATAGCCAGTTGGGCACTCAAGGGAGAAGATGATGTTTTTTCAATTGATTAGATTTTTTCCTCTTAGAACTGAAGTTTTGTCATTGTTCAAAAAGACTGTTTTATTGTAACTATATCTCCCTCAGAGACCAAAGCACTGATGATTTATTTCTTTTGTTTCACTTTTGTGGGATTTGCGTTTGAAGTAATTAAGCCAAATCAGGTGAACGTATATTTTTCTTAAGAGTGAATCTTGGAAAAATGTTTCCAAGAATGCCAGTATTATAAATAAGCATATAAGTATAGCAAAAATGTGGTTTGGCACTTTTTTCCTTCAATTTGGAAGTAGGGCTGCGCAATATGGGCAAATTTATTATATTACAATTTGTTGACAGATATTGTGGAATATTTGGAAAATGCACTCACTTTAATCAAAACGGTTTCATTGCTCATGTATCAGAAGAAAATAAAATTGGCTGCTTTGTAGAATCTTGATTAATAATGGAGTCACACTGTGTACCTCTTTCAGCATGCTGCATTCTGATGGGTGAACATATTTTGCACAGTTATTCATAAGTTTAATTAAAACCTTTAAATTGAGTTTTTTTTTTCTCATATGACAGTTTTATTGTGATTGATTGGTTGCACAGCACTATAGTTGGAACTTGATTTTTGGATGAAATATTCATCTATGACATTGTATAAAAAAAAATTGTATTGTTTAGAGGCATGTCTAGAGTACTGTTGCCCTGATATTCATGAAAGCCAAGCAAAAAGACAAACTGCAGTATGATCATCTCAACAGAAAAAAAAAATGCACAACTTGAGATGTGGCCAATGTTCATGACGGGTTTTTAATATTTCAACACTCTAGAGTCAGTTATTCCACTTACATCAGTGACCACATGTACATTGCAACCCTTAATGTGAGCTACTTCTCATCTGAGAGGTTTTAAAAATGAATCACCACTGCGAATCAATCCGAACTGATCATTCAACAATAATAAATACTATACCTTACTGAACAGGCTTTTGTTGTGTGAATACTACAATAAACTGCTGCCAGTGTTGTTTATTGAGAAAGGTGCCATTTTTATTGCTAAACGTGTTTTAAAAAAACATCACAGGTCAAACACTTACTTGGAAGCTTGCTGAGTTTGATCCACAGCAGACAGACACGGTGCAAGGAGGCTGGTGACCATGATTTGTAAACGCTATATATTTTACATAACCTCATACATGGTTATTCCTACCCGAACACTCAGAAAATGTATGACCATGTCACACAGCAGTTAAGCACATGAATTGAATTTATGTCAACTCAGATATTCCTAAATATTTTAAAACCCCCAAGAGTGTTAATGTTTCTCCAGAAAGGATCTTCCTTCTAAAACACTGAGATCGTCGTACCTTCACATAGAAAATACTGCCTGCATACGGTCTGTTCAGCTGGACCTCCTCTCTCACTGTTTGTTTTGAAAGATCAAGGAACAATGAATCATGAATGTGCAGTCCTCGGTGTGATTACTCATAATAAACAGGCTGCCTTGAAGAGGAAAGCAAAAGCTAAAATGGAAATAATTGGCCATAAATAATGCTCGCGGCTGCAGTAAGGTTCATTAAACAACAACGATACAGTAATAAAATACAGTTTGCATGCAAGAGAGATGTGTTGTGTATTGTCCCTTATTTAAATGGAACAACTGAATCAGTTGGCCTGCACTTCTTCAATGGGTGCTAAACCTCATCAGTTAGCCTCAGATGCCCACGGACCACCTACAGACCTCTCACATACCATATGCATAATGCATGCAAAATTGAAATTAACATAAGTTAATACAACCAAGCTCTAATCGGCACACAGTCACTATATTTGCCAAAGGTTAAGAACCTCAGATCTTTAAAAGATACAGACTGTTACAAAAATACTCCTAACCAACAGCATATTTTAGGTGAATTTTTAGAATTTCGGTTCACTTTTCTGACCGTCATCTCTGTTCCAAAACCTAGTAAAATGTTTATGCAAGCAGCATTTTAAGGCAACCAGTTACGAGTGGTTAGCATGATCCAGTTAGTTCATACTGGTAGAGGCTATGATAACAACTCCATTCTGGAGGCAAAATCTGCAACTAATGTCATTCAATTTCAGTTAGGATGCCTATGTAGACAGCAAAGCAACTCATCAGGTTTTGGAAGAGAATCATGGACAATATAATTACTGCTACAGAGAAGATTACATTACAGCAAATTCTTCTAGCAGATGAAGTTGTGCAAATAATTATGGTACATGAAGAATATATGCAGTCTTATTTTAGGCCCAAAACCATGTTTATAAGCCATGTTTTTTCTCTTTCTTTCTTTTCCTTTCTTTCTTACATTCTTTCTTTCCTTTTCAGGTATTTATCTATTAAGCATGCTTTGTAAATTCCAAACCAGTTCTTGAATTTAAATGCGGCAGTAAACAGAAGCTTGAAACTGGATCTTGTTTATTTATTTTTTAATGGAAGAAAAATACAATTGAAACTTAATGTAAAATCATAACAAGTGTAATAGGAAAGAGGAAAATAGGAAGAAATAGGAAAATGTTGCCTTGACAGTTAAAAAAGTTCAAGGTTTAGTGCTTACGAACAGATACATTTAAGAGGAAATGAATCTCCCAGAACGCCGTTACCTGTTGAATTCAAGTAAATCCAAGTAAAACCACTTTCAATAACACACATTCTTTCATTTAAACTTTTTGGAGCAGCTGCTTTGTAGACAGAGGCCCATCATTATCAGTCAGAAATTAATTTCCCCTTCAAAACTGCACCCGGTTTTCGTTTGCATGTGAGTGAGGTTAACATGTTCCATTTCTTGTTTTTCCACTGTCATACTCTATTAGACAGCATATCTACACCACACCCACATGTTATGTACGCATTTAATTATGCCACTGGACAGCCTCTGGTACTGCGAGAGCCAAAACGTCCATTTCAACCTCTCTAACTTTGAGGTGATTAATAATTGTTCCTGGGAGGGAAGAGAAGAATTATATGTCCGTTCACTTTTTCCCCTGTGTCCGTTATCAACTGAGTGATAGTTCTCTTTGTCCGCTGCTAACCTTGTTTAAGGACATCTTACCTTGGGCCAGACAGTGTAAGGGAGTAGGGCTCATTTGTTAGGATCTATCATTTAAACATCTGGCATGTAGTACCTCTACTAATTCAGTGCATGTAGGTTGTAGATAACTTACATTACAAATACCTCGGCTACGGCTTGTCTTGTCTACATCAAGAAAAAATTCCTTGGCTGGCAAAAAGCCTCTGAGCTGTATGGAAAGTTTTAAATTAATACTCACCAAGCACCACATCCAAGTAAGCCGGTGAGTTACTGAAACTTTATAAGAAACTGCAATAGAAAACTAAATTTGAACCAAATTGTATCGATAGTGTGAGGCAGATTAGCAATTGCATTAGGTTTATATGTCAGTGATTGATCAATTTTGATTAAAATCCCTGGAAGTAATGCCACATAGCTCACTGGAGCATTGCTGTTTATCTGGCCAATTAAACAAATCAATGGAAAAGGTGAATTAAAGACCACTCAAAGCACACACGTGCAGTGCATGCTCAGTGCTTAACCTTCAACAACTAGCAGTCACATTGATTTTTTTTATTTAGTACTGCCCAGATTAAGGTATCAGACATAACATATATTTGCATATCTGCATTTGTACTTGCTGAAGAAGGTCATTGAGGCAACACATGACATTAAGAACCAGAGTATGTATAGTAACATTAAGGATAATTAAAATATAGTTTGTGTATTTAAAATCTGTTATGGAGCTTCACTTAAGGCAGCACAAAGCATATGACAAAGAAACACATGCCACTTGCAAAATAAAAACTTTTGGGCCTCAAATAATTAAACTCTGCATGAAACACTGACAATACAGCCCATTTTAACTTTTGTAATCTGAAGTACTTCAGGATGTTCAGCAAGAAAAAAAAACAACCTTAACATTTAAACTTTAAACCTTTGAGAAATCTTTGTAACTTGTCTCTTAAAAATATGGGGGCTTAAGTCAACATAAGTCTGCATTTTTACACACTGCATTAAAAGGAAAACTAATGAGCGTGACTAGCAATTGCAAGTCACCAATGCATGTGATTTCCATTAAATTTCCTTTAATTTATGTTGGTTATTCACATAGCTGGTTTGTCTGGATTACTGTCAAACTGAGCAGAGCTGGCTGGAGTCCAGTTGGTCGAAGGGATTCAGGGACTCTACAGTTAAATAACAACATGTGGAGAACAAAGCCTGCTTTCATATAACCTCCCACCGCTCATACTAATGCATCGGAGTATTTCATCTGCAGTAGGAGTTTGACAACCAACATTTGAATTGCATGGCACTTTTCCTAAAAATAAAGATATTTGTCCAGTTCATTTTCCAGTGGCTTTCTGTAAAACTCTAACCATCATAATATCACTGTAGATGTAAAGCATTGGCCATAAACTGAAACATTAGTTCACAATGACAGTAGCAAAAACTAAAATTCTGTCATCATTTGCTCACCCTTAAGTTGTTCCACATATGAGATTCTGTTTTTTGTTAAACTCAATAGAAGAGATTAGTTATTCTGTTAGTTACATATGTTGACTTTATCAACTTCTGTTGCATTATATGTCAATGGTGACCGTTCAGATTTTGACCGCCCTCTACGAAATAGTGGATTACTTAGTAAGTATTCATCCATGACATTTAATTCTGTATTTGGGCTATCATCATACATGTTTATCTTTTAATATATATATATATATATATATATATATATATATATATATATATATATATATATATATATATATATATATATATATATATATATATATATTAGTATAATCATAAATTTGAGCTTGGAACATTTCATAAATTTGGTTCATTTGACACAAAAATAATCCTATAGAAAAATGACTAATGGAAGTCAATGGCTACCCACAGCTTTTTGCTTACCAAAATCTTCTTTTGAAAAAAGAAACTCAGTGTGCTTATATGTACAACAAAACACTGATAATTATTGAAAATCAGCTCATTATAAAACTCTTGACAGTGCAAGAAAATGTATTTCCAAATGTGAAGGGCAAAAAACTGTGCGTCAAATTGTTTATAACTTTCACATGATTAAATAATAATATTATTATTAATAATAATAATGTCACAACTGACACAATGTGCAATTTCATTTCACATATAAACATCTTTATCAGCAAACTTTATCAAATCTTATGTGAAATCTTGCATTGTGGGGATTTTCTAATGAGCTGATTTTTTAAACTTATCAGCACAAGTTTATGTAAATCTAGTTGGGTTTTGCACCCAATTTGAAGAACTGCATCTACAAAATACCTCAGGGAAAGCTGTTTATGAAGAGAGTAAGGAGCATAGTAAGCCATCTACTGCTAAAATCTCTTGGCTTAAGAAGCATGAGGCATTGATCACTGTAATGCTCCCCTTTCATCAGCTGTCTTAGAAATGACTGTAGTGGCCAAGAACATGTGCTACACTGAAAAGCAAAGAAAAAAATGCCTAAGTAACAAACTGTGCTTAGCTGAGGGTCTTTCACAGACTCCATCACTGACCCTTTCATACGAAGTTAATTCATGTAAAGGCAGTGATTTCAGCTGTGGCTGCCCATTCTCAGATACAGCAGTGTTATAATACTTACTGTTTTGGTCCCAAAAAGTATTTACCACACTTAAAATGTCTGAAGGTCATTGCAATACGCAAAAGAGACACTGTTGAAAAGTCTTTCATGTTTTGTTATCAAGTGTAGTTACATTCATTTACTCAATTTACAATTGGACTTAGTTTTTCAAAGGCACCCAGAAACTTTTGGGGTCTTAAAATATTGTGTAAAATATGAAACTTCATGAAATAAATCATAGCAGTTGGCTAATTTTCTTTTATCACAACATCACAATTAACATCACAACATTGAACATATTGATGAATTCAAAACAAATTGTAATACTTTGTCTTTACTCTTTAAAAGAAAGGTTAATTATTGGCATCACTGAACATCCATGGAACCTTTTCACTGCATAAAAGTGTTCTTTATAATAGAAAACAAAAAGGTTCTTTAGATTATAAAATGCTCTTCACCCTAAGAAAAAATGGCCTTTTTAACAACAGGTCGCTGACAGGTTCTTTGATGAACACAAAATGATTATTCAGTGGCATCACTTTGAAACCCTTATTTTGAAACTTTTATTTTTAAGAGTGCTAGAGTGAATGTTATTTTTGACATATTCCCTTCTAAAATAAAACCTATTCCAGATTGTTCTTTATTTTTACCATATCTCCATTATCTTAGGTTTAATTTGCATGAATACTCAGAAACCCAGTAAGATAAGATAATGCCAAATGATTGATTAAAAAAATGAACACTATGCAAGCAAAATTGTCAATCCCTTTACCACTGTATTTCCATCCTTTCGAAATAAACTAGTTTATAATAACTAGTTTTACTTTCTTCTGTTTGTCTTGGCATAAAATATAGTCTGTGTGTATAAATAATTGTTTCTACTAAAATAATTTTACTTGCCCACATAATATTCCTACATGAATACAAATCCCAGACAGACAGACCTCAAAATAATCCCCAAAGTGTTTTTCCAACACTCTGTGAATTTGTTCACTGATCCAATTCAATTCGGTGCTCTGTTCTCTTATACCCTTGTGTCTTTGGCACCTCGTCTTTTCCCAGCATTCAGCTGTGTGTCTAACCATGCATGATGGCGTTCTATAAATTGACCATCTTCTGCCAGCTCGACGATCTGTTTCTCATTTCTGACCTTTCATAGCATGACTCCTTTTCTCTCTGGTTTTTTCTTCCCCTAAAGACATTTGAGAAGAAAACACTGACCCATTTCGGAGGGATCACCCTGCTCTTCTCTGAGCCATTCAGTCTGGCTGCACAAAGTCATGCCAATTCAGACTCTGCAGGTCAAAGTCCATGACCTCTAACCTCCTTGTGCTCAGGCATTGCCTCAGTGGCTTTCCACTGAATGGCCCTTATTGTCTGCCAGTTACGGACAGAGGCTCATAAATCTTGCGTATATGCGGTGTACAGAAAGCATTGTGGTGTGGCAAAGGAGACATCAGCAGAGAATAAATCTGCCTCTTTCCTCCCTTATCCCTCCTTTAGCATCTTTACAAGCTGGGAAACAGAGCTTAGGTGATCATTGTCCCAATCAGATCGACCCTAAGCTCCATGACCAGCTGTTGTTTAAAAGCCATGCAGGGATGTATTAGCAGACAAAAAGGGCAGAATACTACAGAAAATGAGCTGATAAGCCGTCTCTATGCATTCATCCAGGCGAGAAACAACACTGGTATTCTCTAAAAGGGTTTGGTAGACTTGATCTTCAATTGCTTACCTGAACCGGCTTTACTCCACCGTTGCGAACGGCAATAAATCTTTCACTATAAATTTAGTGACAGCTCTATGACACTCTGCCGCTTTTTCAGGGGTCATCTTCCCACGCATCGCTATGGTGAATGGAATACTCCTGGGTTTCACTACCTCATTCCTCACTGACGGTGAAACTTGCCTAGCGCTTCCTGTGGGGTCATTCATATGTATATGTACATTTACATTATGTACATTTTTAAAACTGTTGTGGGGTTCCCAAACACTACTACTACTAACTAAAGACTTATTTAATAAAGACTTATTTTATAATGAATCTTACCTTTGCTTGAGGCTGAGGCAAAGGAGTTGCAGTTGGAGCAGGGAGATGATGGTGACACAGTAAATACAGTGCATTGCATGATGCAGATTGCGTGTTTTGTTTTTAATTCACCGTTAACACTAAAGTACGCATCCGCGGTATGGTTTGTCTTGAAAGCTTATCGGTACTCTGGTTTGACCCAGTCCAAAAAAAAACCCGGTACCCATCCCTAATGATGTTTCAATATTTTATGTAATTTTGCACTTTCATCAACTAAAAGTTACTTTTGTTGATTAAAATTACATGCCATTTGATTTAATGTACAAGATACTTTCATCCAAATAATTATTACTAAAACAAAAAATACACTACTTTAACTGCAATAAAAATAATGAAAATAATGGTGCGTATGTGAACGTTTTTAAAGTGGTCATCGGATTCCCATTTTTCCACAAGTTGGTATGATTCTTTAGGGTCTCGATGAAAAGTCTGTAAAATTTCTCAATTGTAGTGTAAAAAACACATTTTTACGCTGTCAAAAACAGCTCTTTTCAGTTTGTGCTGAAACAATACTGTCAATCAAACTATTGTGGGAGGGGCCTGTTTTTGTGACATCTCATCTGCTTAATTTGAGAAAGGGGTAAAGATTTGAGCAGATAAAAAATAAAAAAAACACTGAGTGGATTTTTATAATTTGCCAACACACGTATCAGTTCAAACAACTTGTAAAAGTGCATGTAGCATCATATGACCCCTTTAAGAAAAACACTGAAGTGTAGAGGAAACTTTGTCAAAACCATGATCAGAACTTCTGTTCATCTTTAAAGGGATCATATGATGCTTTTTAAAAGATCATTATTTTGTGTATTTGGTCTAACAGAATATGTTGACGTGCATCATGATCAAAAAACACATTTTTCAAATACTGTACATTATTGTAGGTCCTGTCTGTCTCTCTTCTCTCAAGCACGTTGTTTTCTAAAAAGTCCCTCCTTTGGACAAGCGCAGTCTGCTCTGATTGGCCAACTGACCGAATGCATTGTGATTAGCTGAAGACCTCAAGCACTCGTCGGAAATGTAACGCCCCTTTCCATAATCGCAAGCTTCATCTTTCAAAATAAGTGTTAATAATGTCCTAAGTTTTACAATCAGTTCAAGCTCAAAAGGAACAGAGTGGTGTGACAGACACAGTGATGAAGCTCGTATGTGTTTGCAGTACACAAGCCATGGACAGTTAAGACAGCTGACTCCACTGTGTGGCTCTCTCTCTCTCTGTAGCAAAGTCAGAATGACCTCCTCTCCTAGGTACACGAAACGGTCGTCCATAAAATGCATTGCTGTTCTGTTGTAAGTAATCTTAAAGATTCCTAAATGCATCTACTTTTGGAAAACCAAATAAAGTGCTTATGCTTTCGCCCAGATACACACAGCATCTACATGACATGGCTGCTTCAACACTAACTGCGGTTACTGCAACCACGACTTCTTTCTTTGTGTGTACATTTGGGCGGTATTACGTAGATATTTCCACATAGTGACGTAGACGTGTGGGGGCGTGTTTGAATGAGCTGTTTTAGGGGGGCATGGCAGAGTCTTTACTTTGGTAAAGAATATCTCTTTGGATTTGAGACTTTAGGTTTTGCAACTTTACAGATCTTCTTCATACACCAAGAGCTTGTAGCACTCAAAAGAGAAAGGAAAAATTTTAATTGCATCATGTGACCCCTTTAAGTAATAAAAGTGACTATAAATAAGAAAACCAAGCTGAAAATACCTGATTTACATGCTACAAAATAGATACCACAAAAATATTTAAAACTTCCAGAGCAAATTTTGTAAAATTGCAACGATTGATTTGTACTCCTGCTTTTTGACACTGACACTAAAAATGCCACTGATTTAATCTCTCTTCTTCATTACCTGCATGATTCATACTGTATATTGACTTACTGTATACACGCCATATTCTCTGTCTGAGTTTTTTTTTTTTTTTTGCAAAGGTCAATATGTTAATGTAGGCAATATGGAAAATTAATTATTTGATCAGAAATATAGCCTATGTTTTCCTTTCTACTCTTGTTATACTAAAAGCTTTGTATGTGAACTGAATGACCCATCTCTATACTGTGCATACAACCAAAGTGAAACATCAACAAATCATGTCCATTCCCAGAGCAGATACAGGATAAACCCTTTTGACCAGAACCATTAACACCGCTCCATCTTTCAGAGGAATCCCCTCTGGGATTTTCATGAATGGAAAGTCTGACACTGAGGGATGGAGATGTCGAGGAGATGAAAGGAAGAGGTTTAGAAGTGCAGGGAGGACGTGCTTACTCAGCCATTGACTCCAATGATCTCACTTCCTCTCCCACCATTGGTCAACAAGACCGGTTGAAGAAGAACAAAAAATGAATAATTAATACATACATCAATGAGATTCACAGGCTCTCATTGAATGCTGTTTTACTGATCAAGATTCAAGCTTTTCTGTGGGGAAAAAAATCATTTTCTTTAGTCCTTATACCATTAACCCTTACTATTGTTCTCCGAGAAGTCATTTTAGAGATAAAGTCATTGCATTTGATTAAAGATTTTTATTAAATGGCTTGCACTAATGCATCAGTGCACATTAAGACTAAAGCAAACATTCTTAACTGATTTCATGTTGCCATAAAAACAATTTTTTCTTGGGGAAAAACCTAGGCCTATGTGTGTGTATGGTGAACTCGCATCTAGTGTCCAGTAGTTTACACAACTGATTCCTGGCGGAGGTCTGGATTAAGTTGCAGTCTGGCATGGAGCTCTAAGATGCTGACAGAGATCTTCCTCCTTTCACCATGCCCTCATTCAAAGCAAGGCCCAGCAAGGGCACGGAGTTCACTGAAGTTAAACTACACTGTTCTGCACTTGTGAATCATGCCTGACTTTAGGTATTAGGCCAAGGCTAAATAGCACTGCTTTGAAATCAGGCATCCAAAGAACACCACATGGATGTAATTATCTCATTTGATCCTCATTTATCTCTTCCTCGTTTCCTTCTCATCCTATTCCCTGGCTAGTGATAAAGTCGTACTTTGCATACCGATGTCTTTTTCGTCTGCTGGAAATTATCATCTCAAGTTAGACAGGATTTCGTATAAGTATCTATTTATTTTTAACATCAGGACAGTGAGAATGAACCCACACAGCCAATTTGTAATTGATTTCTAAAGGTTTTCCTTCTTTACAGTGAAGAAATTGAATTTGAGGGTGAAATCACACCTGTATTATTCTCATTACTAGTATTATTTATCCTTCACCCACATTATTAAAACTGTAATTGTGCATAGCCTTCTTTTCAATTTTGAGCCTTTTTTGTTTTTTTCAAATAATTATGCACAGTACAGGAGTGTGTACAGGTGGCACAATAATATTTTGCCCACCAAATGCCACAAAATTATCAACAAAAGCATGTATGTGTATGCCATTGTGGCTTCTTAAAATAACTAATTTTATGTGATTTATTATGCATTCCTTTAATTGTGTTTATATCCACGTAAACATTGTTTCCATGGACACTTTCAACCACATTCACTTGGCTGATGCATATTTATAACATATGGCATTTCTAAATACTGATATTGAAGGAGGTTCATCAAAATAAGCACTGATGAGTAAGATCTAATGTACATATCTGTCAAGTATGCATTCAAATGGATGAGATGTCATGACTTTGCATCACACATTTGAACACTAAGTTTAACCATTCAATATGATATTGGTGCAGATGTGTCCTGTCAGCTGGCGTTGTGACAAGGTCACAATGGTGGCTAGACATCCCATTAACCAGGTATTAAACTGCTTTAGATAAGGCTGCAGCTGAACTTCTAAAAAATCCAGAGCTAAAGCTATTGGCTTGCACATGGCCAGACTGCTTGGATATTAATTTGACATCTCAAAGAAATGAGAGAGGTCATGAGAGGTCACAAGCCTCGTCTGGCTTATTTCCTGATGGGTTCTGGCACAGAAAAGCACGTTCGACATCCCAAATAAACATTTGAGGTGGCCCAAGAGACTTCTTTTTGAACATTTCCATCTCCATCCCTCTATATCAAGGCTTCAATCTAAAGCAAAGCACTGGTGTGATATATTTGTTCAGGCTCATAGCTGGTAACTGAAAGGTCACTGGTTTGATTCCCACATGTAGGGACATTTCCCTTGCCCATTGTACAATAAATATTTTGGCAAATTCATCATCTATTCTGCTACCAGAAAAGAATGTAGTACTTGAATTGCTGTTTAATACATTTCACTATTTTTTTTTTTTTATGCAGTTTTCCACCCAAAATTGGTACAGGAAAAAAAAAAAAATCTATTGATTTAATCTGAGTGGCAAAGAAGAGCCCATTTAAAAATATGGTGGATAAATTTTAACTATCCTGCTCATTCAGGATAAACAAGTAAAAAAGATACTGACTAGACTGTTAAAAGTGAAGAAGATAGGGCGTTTCAGTTTTATGGTTGTCATTATGTCTCACACATATTATACATGTGATATACTGTACATTTCATATCAAGTGGGATCCATGTGGACTGTCTGTGTCATCTGCACTAATTTGTTAATCCACTGGGTGGCTAAAACTCACAAGATCATTGTTTTCAAGAATAAGTGCAAATAAGTACATGAAAACTGCCAATTAAAAAACTGAATTGTGTGGAACACAATAGAAGGTATGCTGAAAATTTTCATTTTTGTTTTTACAATGAAAGTCAATGGGGTAATACAAGTTTGGGACATCATGTGGGTGAGCAAATTTTGACAGTTTTCATGTCTGGGAGAACTAGCCTATCCTTTTAAATCCTTCACATGAAATGACCCAGGTCTGCTCACCTCTTCAATAAACTCATCTGATATGGCACAAAAACTGAACATGATGTTCAAAATATCTCAGTGAATCACCAGCTCTTTTAAATGAGCGTACCTCAGAGTGTTTCAGGAAGCATTGAACCATTCAGTGATTGAGGACACAAATGGTGTAAAGGTAGTTCACTACAAGTCATTTCTGTGCATACAAGTGCCTTCATTTCACTACCTTTGCATAAAACCGCATTTACAAAGCTATATCTGCATCATTAAAATATTAGTATCACAGGAAGCTGCATTCAATGTTTTGTCAGTTCTAAATGCAAACCAGTGCTTGGGTGGGACTGGGATACTGTGCCCTTGAGGCAACCACTTTAATGTAATTGCACTGAGGAAACAGCCAGCTGTAATAACATTTCACATGCCAAGACATTTGGTGAAAGATTAAAGTAAATATGATGTTTGCTGTATTTCTCATGATTTCATACAGAAAGATGCATCAAGTCAAAAACGCAGCATGTAAAGCATAAACATCTTTTTCTCAATCCCTTTATTGTGCTGTGCCAACCATCCTGTAAGTTAATGCATACACAATTAATGCTTGAGAAACCTTTTCCTTGTCCTTAATATGAATATCTAAACAAAGGCATCATAGGTAATGCTTGGCTTCTAATTCCAAACAGAGTGGACGCTTTGACATTTCATGTCTTTCATGTTTTTTTCCAGATGATCGCTGTGCAAATGAGGAAGATGTCAGCAAGGGAGAAAGGCCTTCAAACAAACCACTTCTGCATGCAGATTCGTATGTGCTAATCACAAGCAGAAAGCCAATGAGAGCCAAAGCAAAACCTATTGATTAAAAAAATATACATGCAGGACATTATTACACATTAATAATTAATAATTACATATTAATTTGCCTTTTCCTCAAGTACTGACTATTTATTGATATTTCAAATTATAGAGCTTATGGTTCGCTAGTTGAAGACTTATATAGAGATCAGGCTGACTAGTAGACAATTTTCATTTGGCAATGCATAGAGTTAATATGCAGTAAATACTGCTTGAAGTGATTATTTAATTTTAGTGATGAATTTGTATATATGCATTAACTGACATTTTATCTAAGGTTGTCACATTAATGCATTCGATTAATTAAATGTTTACCAGGATTAATTTATTTCTCTAATTTGACAAGTGAATCTTTTTTTTTTTTTTTTTGTGATTTCTAAGATCTGATCAAAACCATCTGAGCATATATAATAAGATCAGAGATAAAGAGCAAGTCTCTCTTTGTCTCTCTCTCTCTCTCTCTCTCTCTCTCTCTCTCCCTCTCTGACAGAATGTTTAATGAAGACATTCAAATGTAAAATATAAATGAATGTTTTATACATATCCACCTTATTTTTTTAACATGGAAGTAAGCAGTTTTCTGTGACTGTGCAAGACTTCCACTTCATTAGCCGCTATAGGGAAATAAAAAGAAGAACAAAGTGCAATAAAAAAAAGAAACAGTAAAATTGTTAAACAAACCAGTGTTTATAATTAAGTAGGGCTGGTAATTTATCTAGTTAATTAGATTAATTTATTATGGAGAAAAATAACGCCTTAAAATTATTAACGCATTTGACGCTCTTGTTTTGTTCCAGAAACGACAGACTCACATCTTCGCTCTAGATGCATGATCAATGAAGAGAATGTGTGTTCTAAAATCCGCTCAAAATACCAAACATGTCTGATATCCTCCAACTGGATGAATTCACGGTCTGAAGCTATAAAAAAGAAAAAGAAAAAGAAACAGGAAAAATACTGTGAAAACTTCAACTGCCCAAAATCTGCAGGCTGGCTCTGATCACTACTGATCATATGATTATATAATTACTCTTATAAAACCTACAAGAATTCCACCCCATACCCAGTTTATAGGCTGTCCAAAGGGAATTCACAGGATTTTTCCCCCAAATCAAAGCCATAGTCAAAGCAGATGCTCCCATATGATGTCTTCACTTTTTCCTGCTCCCGCTGCTCTTGTTTCTGTAGGCTTATTTCAGTCTGCTCTTCAAATGATAGGCACAAAGTATCCTTAGCATGCACCCGGTGACAACACACACCGATATAAGATGCTCAGCAGCAATTTGATTGGTGCCGTGCTTGTTAGAAGCACAGCCAAAGCCCTGAGGGGCTGAAAGCTAGAGAATAGAGATGGAGGCCATAACACTGGTGTGTCGGCTTCAGGAACCCAAAAAAAGCACATATTTCCTCTTACATGTCCTCCTTCTCTCCACCTTTTTTTCCAGCTCTATCACATTTTATTCAGATCCACTTTACTATGGCGCTGTCATCTCTTCCCTGCTGTCTTCTGGGAAAGCAGGCAATAAATCAGGTTGCATAACCATATGGATGTAGTATTTGTTTCATGTGAACGACTCCTGGACCCATATAAGGGTTCTCATGGCTCATATCAAAAGAAGAATTCTTCTTTCACAGACCACAGATTTTTAATAGGCTTCATTTTTCATTCACTAGTATGTTTTGATGATTTTAAGCTTTTAATCCAAAAATTGCTTTCAGTGTTGATGCTGTTCAACTCCAGCTTAATTAGTTACACTTGACATCATTTCCAAAGTTAAAGACAGTAAAATAATATATTATAACGAAATTGTACATAATTTCTTCTTAAAGGAATAATCGGTTCATGGAAGTGAAGTTTAATTGACAGCATTTGTGGCATAATACTGATTAACACAATAACTTGTTTCACTTTTCCATTTTTTCCTTAAAAAAATAAAAAAATAAATATAATAAATCTGGGCTAGAGTGAAGCATTTACAATAAAACTGAATGGGCCTATCTATAAGAATTCAGATACTGAAGATGTAAAGAATATGTAAACATTATATCTATCCTAAATTGTGTAGTTTATAAATAAATAAATTAATAAATAAATACAAATAAAAAAATAAATACATAAATAATTCAATCAATCACTATGGCAAACTTTGACTGATTCATCAAACTTGATGATCTTGAATATTTTTAATATCCGTATATAAAACTGGCCTCATTCACTTCCATTATAAGTTTTTTCTTCCTCTTTTTTTTTTCTTTTATAGAAAATGTAGACAAAATAATTTATCAACAATATGACACAAATAACTAATTTATACTGAACCTAGAATACCACACCATCCCTTCTTAGCTATGCTCATGAAGACCGTTTTACCAGCACACGGCACCCATCTGCTAAAGGTAAATCTCTCTGTAGCTCGATCCATCTGGTGCTGTGCTGTGGATGTGATGGAGATACATTGAACAAAGGAAGCTCACATTCACCCACTTACAAACCGCACAAGGTTCACATCAGTCCACATGAGTCAAACGTATAGATCATGAACCACTGAGTTACAGAAACCTTTCAGATGGCAGCATAAGGATAATATGCATCACACTGGAAAATAAAACCTGCTCTTAAATCCTAAGCAAGCAACATAGCTCAATAATAAGAATGATTCACTGACCAAGGACCAGTGTGAGAGTTTCAAGCCAGCTAACAGAACACTTACTCTTTCATGACAGTACTGCGCTGCCATTGACAATGATATGTGCACTGATCTTGTAGATCCATTTGTATGCCTTGAACACTCAAATGGTTGGTTTTCTGTGATGTGTTCAACATTGGGTGTTGCAAATTCTGCTGATTTGTCTACAAGATAATGTTATCCAGCTGGCTATCAATGTAGCAACTGCAAAAATGAGTTGTTGGAGTCTGGAAAGCATCAGTAACAATGTGACGAAAACTAAGTAATGTTCAGTCATGTTTTGTAAATCAAATTCCACGTTTTCAAAAAAAAAAAAAAGTTTTTGTACAAGTACTTGATTAATATAAAGTCACAACTGAATGAATAATCACAAGAGTTAGTAAAATGCTGTTTAAAGTAGCTTTAGTTCAGCAGCTCACACTGCAGAACATGTCAACTTTCCCAGAAGTATTTCAGGTCAGTTACCCACATGTGCATCAGGCCTGCTGTACACAGCATCAGCACTAACAATGGATGATGAGCAAAAATAGACAATGCAAAAACAATAGACAATGCTATGGGTGCAGTAAAGCTGTCAGGTCTAATGGATGTAACAAATCAAATGGATGCTCCAGACAAATCCAAACAAAATCAGCTTTAGAACAAAAACCTTTACAGAAAACAACGCTTTACAGTTACACACTTTGTCCTTTTGAATTGCTAGATTTGTAGATAAAAGCCACTGATTGTAATTAATTGTAAAAAATTACCTCTTTCACATCAGTGATGAACAATTCGAGCCAATGAGTCTTGAGTAATAAGTTGAATAAAGAATATGCAAATTAACCGTAAACTATAGAGTTTAGCATTTTTGTGCATGAGATAATTCAAAAATATTCTTGCTGCAAATTAAAGTTACTTTCTTAATACAACATTTAAATAAGGATTTCTGATTACATTTCTAGCGTGCAATTAGTAATTTGTTCCAGAATATATTTTTAAAGTGACCCTCGCTTTTCTGGCACAATGATTATTTCTATAATTGCCGTTATTATTAGTTGGTGTCACAACATCATAAACAACAGTGTGTGTCTGTTTGATGGCTGTCATTTTGCCACTGCGTTGCATGCAAACTCTCACCTCGCAATCAATGCTAATCACTTCAGCCTGGAGAAAAGTCTGCTTTTAATCAAAAGTGCATACAAAAATGACAGGAGAGGAAGAAAGAAAACTTTTCAACTTTAAAACTCCCTTCTGCTTTGCCAGTTTTGTTTTTCAGAAAGCTTTAGCCACATTTCATTTAGATTTAGACTTTAACCCACATTACAGGTCATATTTGAATGTGCATTCGTTATAGAATTACAGTATATCACTAAGGCCTGGTTTCACAAGCAGAGCTTAGACTTAATCAGCATTAGGACATTTTTATAAACGTGCCTTAAAAAAAACATCACTGTTGTCCATCTTGAGACCAAAGAATTTGTATATTTTAAGATCAATCATTGCAAGTTTCTTTCATCTGAAACTGCTCAGACTTATATTTAAGTCTGGGACTAGGCTTAATCCTGGTCTGTGAAACTGAAGGGAAGCGTCTTAAATTTTTGTAAAACACAAAAGCACACAGCACAGTGTGCACAAGACTGACATGGCATTTAATGGCAAAGAGTGCACAATCAAACAATTTATTTTCTAAATGTAGGCCTTGAGAACTTTTCAGAAAACTTCAGATTAATTCAGAACACTTTATGATGCCAATGACCTCATGCACCTCTTAGTACAAAAAAAAAGAGTCAGCAAGGCAATTTATCATTGTATATATGTCTTAGCAGAGATGCAGCAATGAAAATGCCTCATGAATGTCTCTTTGATGAAAAGCACAATGCTGTCGTGTCAACATCTCTTACTGAAGCCATATACTCTGCCCAACAATACACAAACTTAAGCTTTGTTTATATGTCTAATTGACTCAATTGAATGTTGTTTTTATAAACATTGTGAAAAAAATATAATACATATATTTTTTTATATAAGGATTCAATTAATATTCATACAATATAAAAAATGTATATTACCCTAGAGTCTGGAATAGGTGACACCAGAAAACATAAATTAATCAAATTACATCATAAACATTACATACTTTACTTACAGTAAACTGCAGAAAGAATAGTGCAATACACATACATAAATTGGTAACAATAATTTGGTTGATTTTGTTAACATTATTAAATGTTTACGGTTTGCCAAATTTACACATTAATACATTCTCCTTTGCATGTTTCTGTAGAATCTGCTGGTTGACCATCATCCAACTTCGAGTTTTCAAATCGCAGCAGTTTTCTCATGAAAGGGGGTTGATAATTCGTTACAGCATTTATTAATTTAAGTTAAATACTAATTCCTGTAATTTAGTTCAGATGAAGTATACACAGAAATTAACATTAACCTAGATGAATTATTGTTAGTTTGTGATATTTAATGAAACTGGAATAAAAAAATAAAAATAATAAATAAAAGAGAGATATGTTTGGATTGCAAATGCAAACACGGCAAATGATTGACACGAATAGTGTTTCAGAATGTAATTAACTTTATTTTTGGCACTTTATTATTTTTATAGGACATTAGGTGGGAGGATTGTGAATGACGCGAGTCAGACTCAATCTTGGTGTCCATGTGGCAAACACATCACTCAACGTGTCAAAACTCTGATCAGACTGAGCAGTCCTGGAAGTTTTATGTTAGATGAAGTGTGATTATAGAAGTATGAAGAGGAGCCCTGAAGCACTTCAGCAGTGATGGCCAGAGCCCGGGACATTTCATTATTCTCCATGACAGTCTGTGGCCTGTTCCTCCTGATATCCAGAGCATTGTGTCACAAAATAAAAACCAAACTTCTGATGAGGAAGAGAACACAAACATGAAATCCTTAACACCAGACATGTTCTTGCATTACATCTGCAAGGTGTCAGGGTGACATTTCTTGAGGTGTCCCTGAAATTGAATTACACTTTGAATTTGAATGCAAGTAAACAGAATTAAAATGAATTAAAATAGAAAAGAAATTCATATAACTGTTATAAACAGAATAACAGATTTACGCCGTGGCCTTACAGACAGACAGACAGAACAATAAAGAAATACACAAAAAAAGGGAGATGACAAAATGATAGAAAGATATATAAATCAGTTCGAAACAGATCATCTTAGATGTTCATTAGAGCAGGAATTGTTGGTGTCTGCTTAAATCAATATACTTTATGATGTTTTACTACTTTATGATCACTCTCTTCAGTGCTGACTAGAAGAGGAGAGAAGTTTGATGAGCAAACACCTATATATCCTCCTGATGTCTTCAAATAAATGCATAGAACTGATTAGATTGCATGCAATATTAGGCTAATTTGTACTTGCGACAGCTAGGACTGGGCGGTATAATAAATTTGTATGATATATCAATATGTTCTTAGGCATTATGGTATGATGAGGCAGTACTGTCTATATCGATATACAGTAGTTTGATATGAGCACATCTGAATAATATCAGAGGACACAGAGTGAGCTGCTGCGGGGAAAGTGCATAATCCATTTTTTTCCTAAACATGAGACAAGCTTTATATTAAGGGCTTTAAAATTAACATGTAAAGTTACGGCTACGGGCGCTGTTCAATGCATTTGAGTTGTGCTGTTATCCTCAGTGCGTAACTTACATTTCACAAGTTTCACATGTATTTTCAATCAGTGAATGTTAGAAAGTCATGGAAATATTTACATTTTTATTTTAGGAGCCTTTTGTATGAGATTCTCTGCTAAACTTCACAGACTTCAGTGAACTATATGCGTTACGTGCATGTAAGTTTAGTGAATTGAACTTCTGCCTTAAAAAGCTTTTATTTTCTTTTTAGCTTGTAATGGTACAATGTTAGAATGTAATGTGATTTTAGCCCCTTCTTTGCACATACTGTACTGGACACATAGCCAACTTTTTATGTTCTCATTGCCTTTAATATAAACATAGTTTTATTGGATGGATGTTACAGAAGTAATATATATATATATATGTGTGTGTGTGTGTATATATTTATATATTAGTCCAAATAGAAAATGTAGAGAATACAGAGATATATACTGCATATCAGCCAAAAAATACGATGTGATTATTTGGCTATATCACCCAGCCCTAGCACAGCTAAAAATTTCCTATTCACAAACTGCAGACTGACAAACACAAGCAGCATCAGTGGAGATATGCGAGACGCTTCGTTTAAGCGTGGGAGAAGCTCTCCAGCTGGCCGTCAGACCGCTGACGCAGCATTTACATAAGGTAAACACTGTCTGACTCATCGGCTAGTGAAATATGAAGTTATGCAGCAATTGCAGAATACCCTGTGAAAAAAATAACTTATTTTTTGGAATCAACTTTGGGAAATTGAAAAATGTGAATCATGCTGCAGGTGTGCGTTTCTATCTCCATTCAGCAACAGGTAAGTCTGGCATCGTGTCATCATTATCAGGTGTAAAGAAGTGGCCACGTCTCTTCCACTTCCTCCCCTTCCATTACTATCAGCATCAGGAGAGAGATGAAGTCATACACAGTTTCGAGTGTATGAGACCTCATCATCCTCTTTGGGACTTCTTTCCAGACACCTGCTCCCATCGAAATTGTGCTTTCTAATTGGATGAGGGCCTGCTGTGACTTGCAGGTTCAAGCTGATTGGCTTAGAGATTTTTCCTCCTGGCTCCTCAGAGCAGCTGTAATTAGGATCCTCCTTCATTAAGTGCCTCTTTCTCCCTGCAGAGGCCCTTAAAACGTAGATACTTCAGCTGCCCGAGTAATAAATACCACATCACTCACTCTTCATCTGTCCATATAAGAATACATTTGCTACAGCGTAATTTTAAATTTTACACTGGTGTATAACCCGTGAACAATACACAACGTTTGTAGAAAAGTCGTGACATATTAAATTTTAGCCAACTATAAGTCATGATTTAAGGCATCATTCATGTTTGTGGCACAAACAGTGCAAGACGAGTTGCATGTTGAAGTTTAATACTTAGGGTAAAGAGTTTGCTCCATAGTAAGTGATGCTTGGCAAAAACCAATACAAATCTTGCCAAACTTTACAGGATGCATACAGTGGATGAATTCTTTCGCTAAGCCCTATTACTTTTGCAGATCACTCAACATTACCTAGTTCTGCCAGATGACACCTCAGCTTGCTGTTTCTGAAAATAAACACAGCGTTTCAGTAGTAACATGATGTGATCATATATTACGTGGGACTGCAGTGCACGCTAGAAAGACGATAAATTGCCCTGAATCGCATATGGGTCATTTCCTCTGCGAGACATCGCTTTATGGATTATATAAAAGGTGACAGTTTTAGGCTTACCTAATAACTCATCCAACGAGCAGCGTTAGGAATCATTTCGATCTGTTGGTTTGATGCTCCTCAGTGATGCAAAGGTTTAAATTCAGTTCGGGCCAAGTCTGAGGCAAGTTAAGCTTTAGTATACAGCATTTGTGGCATAATATTGATTACCACAGACAATCATTTCAACTCATCCCTCAATCCACAAAACCACATTGAGGTTAAAGGGAATGTCAAAATAATGAAATACATTTTTAAGGTATATCTGTAAGACAACTTGTGTTGGCATGAAACTAACATCATAAGTTTTACTGTAAACAACCAGTCTTCAATATCATGACCATAAAAAGTGTAAAGTAGAGAATCTGTCAATAGTGCCTGCCAACTTGAGATGCATAACCAAACCATCAACCAATCACCCAGTGATTTAGAAAATCTATTTTTCTTGAAACATTATAAGAGCCCCTTTTAAAAAAAAAACGGTTTCATATTGCTTTTAAATGGTACGAAACATTTGTAAGAGCATTAGAGTAGAAAATGTGAGATAAGTTTTAGATAAGGCTTTATGCCACATGCCAATAAAGCTTAAATTGTATCGCATTTGGACAAAACAAAAAGTTTTACTTGATTACATTTATTTTAACTATTAAAAGCAAACTGATTTAATAAATCAGGAACATGTCAGAGCTTGTCTCTTCTTGAAGGGTGCTCTGAAACAAAACAAACACTACCACAGGTATCAAACAAGAATAGCAGAAAGTAATAATGAAGCTTAACGGAAACAATTTCACAGTGAGAAAGTCCTCCTGATTGCTGGAGGGATCAATGTCTTGCTTACACAACGAAAGATTAGCAACCTCCAATGCAAAACTTTGAAAAGCAGGATTGCTATGATGCTCTGAATGCACTGAGATGAGCAAAATATCTTCCTCTTTTTTTCCTTTTTTTTCCCCCCAGAAGACAGACTGTGCAAATGAACCAAGTAGATATTCAAACTCCTCTGTGGTGACTCAGTTGAAAGGGGCAGCACCCAATTAACAGCAATGAGAGAACATTTCTCTATTGAATTTTAATGAAGCTTCATTCCAATAAACTTTTTTCCCCTCAGCAGCCTTTTGGCAATAGTGATCCCCAACTGAGGGAACTGCTTCAGTTTCACAGCATCTATTTTTTCCTTTCTCGTTCAGCCCAGGTAGTAATTAATGACATTTAAATATGCTTCCTGTGTCTCGCTTTCTGCATTTGTGAGATAAAGTTGAAAAGCTCTTTGTTAGGCTGAAAATGAAGCTTTGTTCATGACGTAAAAAGATACTAGACTGGATAACGATGATCTGCATTCATTTGTCTCTGGTTATTTAAAGTAGACAGCACATAGCCTTTAATTTGACACAAACTGAAATGAGGATGAGGGATGAGGATTTTTTTTTTTTTTTTTTGGTATAGTCCTTGGTCATATCTAAACGTTCACGTTGAAAGTGAGCACTGGGGAGCATCAGGATTAGAAGTGCATGCCTCTCACGCTATAGGTGGACAGCCCAACAGGCCATAGCTTTGAAAATCTCATATTAAATTAATTCTTTGACATAAATATAAAACACCATTCTATTTTGGCAAGGAGTAAGTTTGCTTGCTTCTAAAAACATTAGCATTGAACAAAAACTAAAATGAAAACTATTATCAATTTGTAAATCAAACTTGAGATATATTTCCCCCCCCCATTTTTCCATGCAGTACTTCAATTATATAGTGTAGCTGTAACGCACATCCAGAAATGAAAATCATTATGAAGTACTTGAAAAGAGTCTGAAAAATTTCCGGAAAAACGTCAAACTTAAAAAAAAAAATATTGGTAATTTTTCCCCTTCTGCAATTATAATTCACAACAAAGTTTCAGTTCACACTGACTATCATATTATGAACAAAAATATAATATCAGTCAATGTAATTCAACCAAAACTGTTTGGTTACCAACATTCTTCAAAATATAAGAAACAAAATAATACAGTTTTGGAAAATGATGACAATTTTCACTTTTGGGAGAACTATTCGTTGAAGTTTCATCAGCCCATGAGTTTTTTGTCCACTTGAATTTTGTGAAGACATCCGTTTCTCACTTGAACAACCAGGAAAACACAAAATACTTTTTTTTTTTTTTTATGTGTGAAAGTAAATACGGTGTCTACCCTTGTTATCCACAGCAAGAAAGTGCCATAGATTTCAATAAACTGTTGAACCATTCAAAGCCCTGGACTCTTATTTAGGTGTTTAGGACAGAGCAACAAGGTCATCCTGCCGCACCATTGCTGCACTTGATGCAAACGTCTGACTACATCTCTTTGTACGCTGGCAACCGATTCATTTTCCAACATTCCAAATCCAGGCAGCTGCTTTATTTTTCCTGGCAGCCGTTACTCCTGTAATGTCCTTCAGTCCGAGGGAAAGCACAATACTCTATGGGAGAGATGGAGGGAGAAGTCAACAGATAAAATGAAGAAAAAGGAGAGACAATGAGTTAGTGCATTTAATTTGTTTCTGTGGAATCTAATAGTGGTGGAGCTCTGCTAGACTCATCACTGCACAGTGTAGCTGATCACATGCAGGCCAAATCAAAACCAGGTGCCCTCATCGCAGTGTTCAGCATCACCTCTTCAGCCCGGAGCAGGGCGGCAGAGGGGCTTTACAAAAGCACCACTCTTTTCTCTGGCCTTCTCCTCCCATCCTTCAACTTTGCCCTCCTTTTTCCTCTTTAAACTCAACGTCCTGGATATTTGCTCACGGAAGTAAAGCGAATAGAAATAGTATTTCTTGGCGGACTTAAACATGGCATGTATACCAGTGCACTTAAATAAAAACCAGATGACATGCACATATATAAAATAAAGGAGAGTTGGTTGGAGCCATGCAGGCGGATTTTTTCCGTTTAAATTAAGGCTGGTGTGCTTTGATAAGAGCAATTTATTTAAAATAAAGAATAAATCAAGCTAGTCTCTCAAACATGCATTGATATTCTTGCACTAAACGATGCACTGAGCGTGTCATTGCTTGAGGAGACGCTGACTTCCTCTTGGACATTAAAGCATATCATTTAATATATAATATTTCAAAATTTTCCTCACCTTTTCACTAAGCTACAGAAAACAGCTTCAGATTTGGGTAAAATCACGTGTTTCAAAAAACCTTTCAGAGCATTAAAAAATATTTCCCTCTTAAATTTCTTTAGAGATTTCAGGTCCAACTCAAACAGCAATAAAGGTGAACATAAACTCAAAATGGACTGTACTTTTCCTTCTTAATGCACATTCCTGGTCTTAATGTGCATGATTCATTAGTGCATGCTAATCTAAAGAAAACAAAGATATTGCTGATAAAATCAAATCCTGTTCTACCTTTTTCTTATTGAGGTTTTTTATTGTTTCACTACAGAAGCAAAATAGTTTACTGTGTTTCACGATGACCTTAAGATTAATTTTTTTTTTTTTTCGTCACATACACGATTATACAGAGAATATAAATGCATGAAGCTGCATTAACAACACATTTAACTTCAGCAAAAAATAAAAATGATCTGACTGGATCAAAGAAAATAAGCTATAATATTATTGATTAACATTATCAAAAGTCATTTCAGAAGCAAATTAAAATTTGAGAAGAAAACATTTTAGAACAACAAAAGCACTGATGAACAGTGCTGGGGAAGTTACTTTTAAAAGTAATGCATTGCAATATTGTGTTGCTCCTTAACAAAATGTAATAACTAAATACGTTACATGGTTAATGGAAAGTAGTGATTTATGTAATTACGTGAATTAGTAATTCTTCAAATCTGGGCTGGGTTTGCTTGTTTGCTTTTAATATAAAAAGTTATATTTTTGGTAAATGTAAGAGTTATTTCACACCACAAAAAAAACAACAACAACAACACTCTTCAGCAATAAAGAAATTAAGCTCAAATTTTAGTTTATCTAGATTGGTTTTTGATTATTATGATTGTAATTGATTGAAAACAAAGTAACTATTATTACTTATTTGAAAAAATCAGATTTCTTTCTTTGTAAATTAAAAAGTAATGCATTTCTTCACAAGCTACTGTACTTGAAAAAAGTAATCTGATTAACTCGTATTACTTATAATGTGTTACCCCCAACACTGTTAATATTTGAGTAATATTAATGTCAAGATGCTTTCAATTGTAAACAGCCTACTAATAAAAGTATATTACTTGCAATAAAAATAGCTTATTTAGTCGCAGAATGTCTTTGTCATTCCTGTAAATGACTGAACTGCGTACAGAACAAGATTAAGCACTCATGATAGAATGGCCAAAACAACCAGAGACATAATAAACAGTGCATTTAAAAGTGCACCGGGTGATGGGATATAGACTGTTTTTTACTTTATAGTTGTAATTGAATATTGGTCTTTATCATCTTGCTGCCAGAGAGCACCATCTGAAAAATGTCAGACTAATGCTAATCCCATAAAACCACAGTCTGTTTCCAGTCCAATATTTCATTTTTTTATGTTGAAAGGCATGCCATTAAAAGCTCATCAAAAGTTTTGCCCAAGTTATTCGATAGATTCAACTTGAACAGACTGATAACATGCAGTTCTCTCTTTATTCTGGTTTATTTCTCATCAAACCCCAGACAGATGCTTCTGCCTCGTCATGCATTGAAATTCATCCCCATGAGATTTTCTGTGCCTGTACATTTGAAGGAAATAGTCAAGGATGCACTTGAACATTAACAAGCAGTTTGGCTTGGCAAAACAGCATGCCCCCTGTTTGTAAACAAGTCCACATCTGCACATTTTATGATCCTTGTGAGTTGATCTGACTGTGAAGAGTATTTCAAGCGCGGGTGCATCAGCTCAAACGCAGCAGAATGGTTTTGGATAGCTTGCTGGATAAGATGCATTTACATTGTCAAGAGTCTTGACAGTAATAATCTGGTCTGTCTGGAAAGTGATGTTCACGCACAGGTGGTAGACTCGATCCCAGCAGTCAGGGTGTACAAAAACAGGCCTTCCAGATATGGAGAGAAATTCACCAGAGAGAGGGATTTTAAGAAAGCAAGGCAAATGCAAATTAATTTCCAGCGAAACAACAGGAGACAGTGGGGCGCCGGATGTATGCACCTCCCCCGTAATTTTCCCACTCTCTGGGTCTGATTCATCTCCTGTCAGCGCGGTCCACTACCTAAACGCAGTCAAAACACTGTTATTGCAGAGTGCACAAACACATTGATTTTAGACAAAGCGTTTGCACTCTCTTCGTCCAAAACATCCATATTCTCACTATGTGATCAATACATAAAACAAGCTTATAGATTAATACAAAATGACAATTCACACAGAGGCTAGGACTGTACAACATGACAATGACAATGACAACAACAAAATAAAATAAAACTTACTAAACAAAAATATATAATTTACTAAAAAGAAATGTTACTTTTATAATAAATTATTTAAAATATATAAATATTATTGAAAACATAATTTGCCAAATGACAAATGTATGACTGCAATACAAATAATTATGACTTTTTTAAAGTCTTTATTTGAATCCAAATCAAAAAGGCCAACTCATAAATGTAAATAAATAAATGCATTTTTTCCCCAAATCGTGCAGCTGTACTGTCAACATTTCTAAAGGGTTGCGATTCTCACTTCGTTAAAAACCTTTATGACTTTCTCTCTAATCTGCGCAACACTAAAGACATGTTTTTTTCCATTAAAAAAAAAAAGTCAGAGGGGTTCAGTGTTGTCCAAAGCCTTTTGTGCTTCACAGAAGAAAGTTAAGTCTCAGTTGAATCAAGTGAAATCAATTGAAAAAATCGCAATATTCTTGGCAATAATTCAGTTCCCCACAGGTATCATAAACATCGAGCTGATCCAAATGATGTTTTCCCAGTCCTATTCATGACTGTCCAATCGAAAAAATGACCCCAATCAAATTAACCTCGTTTCAACTTATTCAGCACCTGTTCACTTTTTATTTATCGCTAGCTAAAAATCTACAGGAACTCTTGCCAAAGCCATGTTAAGAATTCACATTCATCCTCAGGCTACAACTGAGCACAGTCTAGACTGCATTAAGGAGTCTGTGCGGGTGAGAGACAATTAGAAAACTGTTCTTGGCTTCAGTTCACTGAAATTCAGACCCTTTTGTGTAAAGCTGGGGTGTTTGTCATCTAGACCGGTTTGTATGCGTAGAATCATATTCCTGACTTTAAGAAGGTGTCGGGGTGAGCTGGAACATGCTTGCTGAGCTTCCACAGCTCTCCTTTGTTTCTGCTTCTCTTTTGTTCATTCTTTCAGAAACAAGGAGAGCGAGGTAGAGAAAAAAAGGAGAGAGACACTGCAGGGAATTGCTGGCTGACAGGAATAGACGCAGCCAGACAGCAGTCATGGAATCTAGCTGTGCACAATCACAAACATACGATGAGCATGTTAAAGTCTACGTGAAATCAAAATTGAGGTGGTTTACTTTAAGCATCCTGCTCTTATTGAGCATGAATTATTGATGCATATAAGCACAAACTAAACTATTTATCTTCATAATGAGTTGATCCGCCTCTGAAATTGGCTGTGAATCCCCCAACCTCTCAACTACAAACCGTCTGCACTCATTCTGGTCTGTTACCCTCGTTTTACATGATCCAAACAATTCTCAATGGATGAAATCATCACATGAACTCTTGCATATTTAGCAAACTTATTTGTCAAGCACTCAAAAGTGACCAAAATGCTCATCCCTAATAGATATTCCAGATACTCAAGGATGACTCTGTGGACCCTTCCTGGTCTGTTCCCAAGACCACTGAACCAGATTTCTGGCTGTTTGTGCAGTTATTCTTGTGTGTCACCTTTTGACTCCTGACCTACATGTGAAGTTGTATGTTACACATTTAGAGTTTGAAACAGGTGCATGTTTTTTTTGACACAGTGATATATTAAAGTAGTTTACAAAGACCCAAAGGAAAACTCAGTGCAAAACAGCTGTAAAGAGCTCAAAATACACAATTATGCATGCAGGTATTGCTACATCTAGCACTACTGTAAATATCTAAAAAAGAGGTATGAAATGTAAATGTTGCATTATACCAAACTTACAGAAATTTAAATTCACTAATATTTTCTGCATTTCAAAGTGAAAATAAAACAAAAAGTGTCAAAAACAACAGTTAAATTAGAAATAAGAAGATGTTCCAAATTCATGTTTTCCTTAATATATATAAAAAAAAAAAAAAAAACACCGGCCAACTTCGGCTGTCTCTGTTCTAAAATAAAAGTTATAATATAACATTTGACTTACAAAAACTACAAATAAAGAAATATTATTTTTTTGTACACTCCGGTTATTTTGCTTTAAAGCAGCCAGGTAAAATCCATCGCAAAAGTTCATGCCATTATTGGACTCAGAACATCTAGTTCATGGAAATCAGCATCTGTCTATAGAAAACACAAGCAGTGGCTTTCACTATTAAACGTTTTATTTCATTTTCACATTGCTATACATTTTAGAAGTCACAGAGGAGACATAAGAAGATTATGTGAGGGATTAAATTGTTTCCATGTGTTCCATTACAAATAACTGAATTGATTTCACCTTAATTAAGTGTACAGAGTCTTTTACTAATACTGGTAGAAATGGACTGCTGTGGTTGAGAAACCACACTGTTTTGTGTGCATAGCTCATCAAGAAGATGTACACAGTGGAAGCTATTCTGGTGTGATGTTGTCATTACAGCAAGTACAGACACTCAAGGACAGGCAACATCTCAAATAACCATCGGTAGCATTAAATATTTTTTAACAATTGCAAGGAATCACAAACATTCAGTCATAGAAATTCTTCATTTAAGTGTACTTTTCGGACACATGACCTATGAGTTAGCAGCACACTCGTTCAGCTGTGAGTCTGAATCCCCTCATTTATTTTTTCCCATTACCTTTCACACAAAAAAAGTAAAGCAATGTACTGATTGTACATCTTTTAATTACTTATTAACAAACCAACTCAAACTTAAGTTGAATATCTCTTTTTAACTTGCTCGCCAATGCAACCCATCCTACAGGATCCTGCACGAATCTGCAGTCGGCCTCATTACAGCACAGACTTGGCGAGGTGTGAGGAACCTTCATCAATAATGCTCTTTGATCTCTGTCCGGGACGGGCCGTGCCGGCCGTGATGCTCCCTCACGGACAGCTAGACTAACAGTAGAGCACCACCAGTCTTAAATGTGCCAGAAAATACTTCAAGTCCCAAACCGGCTAGCCTGCTAACACTGTGTTAATGCAACATTATTACGGCACAATCAATCACAGAAAGCTTCCTCAGCATCTACTGCAGTATTTCAACATGCATCAGGAATATGAAACTTTTTTTTTGGATGGGGGGGTTACAGAAGAGCTTGCCATTTCAGGAACCTGATTTGTTTTCCCTGCAGCATAATGAACAACAATCATTCATAACATGCTGGTTTAACGGTTATGCAACTTTTCTTCATGAATCAAACCTGCACCATGTAGGCTGAAGCTTTGTGACAAATAACTACCCAAAACTGTGTGGGAACACAGAGCAATGAGAAAGATGCATTATATCCAGTGGGGAATAATATGGAAGTGATATTATATTTAAAATATTTACAACAGCCATTGGGCCTTCACGGGTTGAATGCCTCTTTGAATGTATATGTATGTAAGTGGGTGTTGTAAGAACTGTGGGGATGACAAGACTGAGGAAATGCATGAAGAACATGCAACCCAGCAAAAGACTAGAGACGATGCACCATTGAGGCTGATACCTTGAGGCTGCCCCCTAGTGGTAAATATATTATAAATAAATGTGTAAATCATTACATCATTGTAAAAACTACTATTCAGAAAATATTCTCAAGACAAAAAAAATAATAAAAAGTTTTGCTAAGAACACAAGCATCTTCCTAAAGAAGATGAGTAATAAAGAGTACCTGCTGCGTGCAAGAGTTTAAAGCCAGCTGACAGAACCACCACTGCGCTGCCACTGAAAATCATGAAATCCTCAGTAACAATGAAACTACAACCCAGTCAGTAATGTTTTGCATTGTATGCCGTTAATTAAAAAGGTAAAGAAAAAGTTGCATTGCAAACTTTTATTTTTCTGTGATGTACTCTACACTAACTTGGTCACAGTCGAGCAGTTTGTACCATCATCATATCTAGCAGATGAGGTTATGAAAAAAAAAAAAAAAAAGAAGGCAGTAATAAGCCACTGTAAGCATCAGTAGTGGAAACCACATATCGATTTCAGATGTTTTGTATCATATACCATCAGTTTGTAGAAAAAAAGTGTATTTATCTATTACAGCTTCCCAGCTTGCCACTTTTTTTGTAAAAAATAAATAAAATAAAAAATAATAATAATAAGAAAAATTAAATAAATTAAACTAACGAAATTATACTGAGAAATTTAACTATATCCGGCTAATATGAAACTGCTTAAAAATCAATCATACACGAGACTAGACCAGTATTACTGAATCCTGGAGGTGATGAAACTGTACTGTTGTTTACTTTGATGCCATCTGAACTCTATGACATGAATGAAGTTTAACTTATTCTCCATCTTCTGCTATTTTATGTTGGGCTTGGGGAAGATGGCGATCTCACATTCCTTCGCTTCACAAAGAATCTCTGTGTTACCTATAGATTACACTGTGTTTAGTTTCCCCAAGAAACATTTACACACGATAGTAAGGTGACATTATAAAATAGCAAAAGCCCAGAAATAAAAGCCTTAAGCAAAAGATACAGTACACCCACATTGTTAAAATTCAGTGAGGCGGCTAGACTAAAAGGAAAATAAATGCCTTTTAAGAAGGTGGCTGATGCTTAGAGGTCTAATCTGAAGTCCTGGTCATTATGGGAAAGAATAACATATCACCATGTGTGTCATTATACAGATGTGGAGCACATAGGCTCATATTATGCATCTGAGGTTAAGTGTTCACAGGAAGAAAATCTGGAGCTGTGATACAGAGGCCGCTTGTTTTGACAAGGTCTTTAGGTCTGACAGTTTCACTAGATGGATTCAGGGGATAGGTGGGGCAGTTTTAAAGGGGCAGAGGAACAAGGGTCAAAAGGAAGTCTATGGTTTAGGTCTCTAGAGGCTTGCAAATTACAGGGACACAAGCCAGAAGCTGCTGCAAACCAGCAATGGAGCTGTTATTGTGTACCAGGGGATGTGAGGTGAGGGAGGCTGGGAAAAAAACACCATGCAGATGTAGAGACCAGGCCACTGGAACAACTCCATGCATGAAAACAAGCAAACAGAGCATGTTTCTGTCTTCTCTCATTGCTGAACTACAAAATAAAACATCTATTTTGCGCTATATATATAAGCTGGTCCTATCCTAGCAATATTTGGCTTCAGTACAGGTTAAATTTGTGGAATTGTATTAATTGCTACAAAAATTAACTTTGACGCGTGAGGCACTTACAACTGAAGTGGAGACAATATTCAAAGGATTTTAAAGCATAAATAATTATAAAAGAAATGTTCTATACAATCTGACTCCACCAAAAAGTGTAAACAATAAATTTGCTATACATGAAACTATATTTTGAACCTCTCCTTCAGTGTAAATCTGATTATTTGACCTGTTTTATCAATTAAAAAAAATAATAATTAAAAAAAAGAAGAATTTGCATCACTAATTGAAAAGTTCCTCAAGCTGCTTAGCAAATACATAGCAAACAGTACAGGACAAGTTGCATGCAGAAGTTTAACAGTAAGTCTTAGGTATTCTGAAATATCTTTAGCGATCAAGTAAAAAATGAATATGCATCCGAAGACTCGTAGACTGCCTGCAGGTTGCGTTCCAAACACTGCTTTGTTGGAGTTAGCTTCACCATGTGTTTCTGTACACCTTGTACCGTTTTAGGTTAGGCATCATTTATATTGGGTTGACTATATAATTCCAGATTAGTGCTAAATCCCCTTGCTTTTACTTAGATTTGTGAAGCATGCAAAAGAGCCTTGGCAGCTAGGAAAATAAGTGAAGGCACAATCCGTTTCCTTCACATCACATTCTAGGTGAACATCTGTAAGAAATTGATAAAATTAATTTTGCCGTTTAGGTGACCATAATGTGATTAGCATACGTCAGTCAGCTGTTTGCTGCAGCATCAAGCTCTCTTGAAAAGAATAAACCTTCTGTTGATGTAGATACAGAACTGACTTCAGGCATGTTTCATTAACAGAGAGGGATTGGGTTTCTCATATGCACATACCCATCAATCTTAATGTGCAGACTTGTGCTCGAACCAAAAATTACAATTGTGCACAGACGCTTGTACCTCCAAGAACCTGCACATTTGATGCAAAGCAGACTTTCAAACAAATATATATATATATATATATTTATTTTTAAAGATAAAATATAAGGCAGAAAAGACAGTACAATACAATCTCAAGCTCCAGATTACATAGAAAAAATATAAAGACCATAGCTCTACCATCCATTTCACTGCATTTCAGGGTTGTCTTTTCTTGCACAAGTCATTCTTTCCTGCTTGGTCTTGATCCTAAAATTAACCTAAAATCTATTTTCCTTTTCTTTTTTTTTTTTTTTTCTTTTTTTTTTTTTTGGTCTGTCTAACTATGTGCTCCTCTTTCAGCTCAAGAATAAGTTTAAAAGGTCACCAAAGTCCACTCTAAAAAAAACCCAAAACATTCAGCAGCAGACAAATAGAAATCTCTAGGAGCAAAATATTAATTGCAAAATGATCATATAGTCTGATTCACAAACAAATCATCTTGTATGAGCCAGTTCTTTATATAGAATCATCAGTGTTGCGAGATTCTGGAGAAATATTACTCTTATGAGGCTTTCAACAAATATTTCAATATAATTTACTGCTTTAGTAGAGAGAGTAAACAAAAGCTTAAGAATGAAATTAAATATGAGAAGGCACATGCTCAACACCACCAGAGGGCGCTACAGCCCAGTTTAAGAAATACTGAGTGTTGTATATCAGCTGTGCCTCTGTGCATGTGTCTTTTTTAGTACTTTTTAAATGCCTGCGTTCTTTCACTCTGAAATATAGTCTTCCTATCAGCTCCACATTTTTTTGCCAGTGCAGCATGTTTGTGAGACTTCCAGCTGGCTTCTCTTATTTTTAGGTAGCCTGTATAACTTTTCTCAGCGAGGCATTGTCTCTAATGTAAGTGGTTAAACGTTCAGGAAGTACTTAAATGTAACACTTAGTAAATAATAAACATTTGTTAACCAAAATGAAGCTGGGAAATAAAAATGGATGAAAATAATCAACTGAAACTGTATAAAACTGAAATAAAATAAAAAACAGCAAAAAAAAAATAAATAAATAATAATAATAATAATAATATTAATAATAATACAAATAATATATATATATATTTTTAAATTTAACGTATACCATAAAATCGCATACCAAGATTATTAAATCATGAAATTAAAATGAATACTGAAAATGGTCAAATACAAGGCAATTAAAAATATTAATAAATCCTATAACATAACACTAAAATGGTATTAATAAGAGGAATACTAAAAACACAGAGAAACTCACTTTTGCCTTATTAATACAGTATCTTACATTTTTCATTCCTACCAATTTTCTGACAACTTCATAATCAAATTTTATAGAAAAGTGACTGCCAGGCAGTTCATTATCCTAAACAACTCAACATTAATTTGCTCCAAAAAAAAAAAAATAATAATAATAATAATAAATTTAAATATGACACTAAATGTTCTGTGAAAAAAAGACTATATATTTCATGCATTTTGTCCTTATTGCAAAACAACAAAACAGAGGGCTGTAACACATGGACTTAATAGGGTCACTCCACCTACCTAGTCAAAATAAAAGGGGGGCAGAAAAATGAAACTTTTCTAAGCGGCAGCTATGGTTGTAGGGCTGATATCTCAATTGGCTACAGTAAACTCAAAAATGAGACAAGTTCACAGGAAGTTCATGTCTGCTTTCCTTTCATATGACAAGCCTTTCATGTCTGTCCGCCCACAGCCTCAGAGCAGCAAAAAGGATCTAATCTGCACTTCATACTGAATGTGTACATCAAACCAGCTCAATATTTAATGCTGCTCTTTTTAGCCTCCATAAAATGATACATGCTCAAATTAGTGCTGCACTATCATGAAAATAACCACAGTTGTCATTTATTCCCTTGAAATTAAAATTAAGATTATTAATTATGATTATTACAATTTACATTGAATGATGTTTAAACCATTGTCTGATGCAACTGCATGGCATATATATTTTTTAAATTAAAAATAAACAAACTAAAAACACAACTGAAAAAACTTTTAGTGGTTTTCTATAGTACCGAATTAAGCCTCAGATGTCAAATATACATCGGATTGGTTTCTTCTTTAAAATATATAAAAACTACAAATATGAATGTTAATATAATGTCATACTAAAACTAAAATGAAAACAGTGGGAAACCCCTTAAGATAACATGTAGAAAGAAAACAACACATTTTAAGCACGCGGAACAACGTAAGTGGACTTTGAACGATGAATTGCCACTTTGAACGATAATACATAATATAATAGATATACATAATTGAGGCATCTGTAGTTGTAATCACGATTAGAAAAAAAAATCACTTACTATAATTAGCTGGGAAATAAGATTAATTTCATTGTACTGATTTGATTGACATTCAAAATGCAATGGAAATAATAAGATAATAGATTTCTAATTTAGCAGATATTGGGATTCTAATGTTTACCATTTAATACCCATACTTTAATGTGGTCTTTGCAGGCATACAGAGAGGTTTTTCGTTATTTTATTGCTTCTTCAAAATCCCATCTTCTTCGCAAAGTAAATGCATGTATTTTCTTATTGCACAGCTATAAATATTATTTTATATCTGTGTAGAATACATAACTATAAACTTGCATCAGGGTGACAATATTATATCTGTCCACTAGGTGTCAGCAGTGCTCTATGGACGGATAGATACGTTGCTCATCTGACCGGATCGCCCAAAAAGTTTCTCCCTTATAAAGATATACAATTGTATCATAGTTCACTGTGTCTCACTTTTGACTCTGATTATGAAACAAGTCTGAACGAGTTAAAAAAAATGGTGCAAATAACTGAAATTAAAAAGATGAAGTACTACAATTAGTAAAATTAAATAAATAAAGCTAGATAGAAATATTAAACCACTAATAAAAATTAAAAAGTCCATAAAATTACTAAACAAAAACTAAAAAGATTAAAAGTACTAAAAAGATTTTTAAAATGTATACGCTTAATAGAAATATTTTAACAAATTACATAAGCACATAATAAAAGTAAAATGAAAACAGAATAAAAGCCATTTTAAAATATTAATACTGTCATAATACAAATAATATTTAAATAACATTGAATTCTAAATGCACACATTTATATCTAATATCTTCTATATAATACAAAAACTACTAATAACCTACTAATAACTGAAAAGTATGAACATGAAAAGTATGATGTACAGCACTCAATACTTAGTTGGGGCTCATTTTGCCTGAATTATGCAGCAATGCGGCGTGGCATTGAGTCGATCAGTGTGTGGCACTGCTCAGGTGTTATGAGAGCCCAGTTTGCTCTGATAGTGGCCTTCAGCTCTTCTGCATTCTTGGGTCTGACATATCACATCTTCCTCTTCACAATACCCCATAGATTTTCTATGGGGATAAGGTCAGGGTGAGTTTGCTGACCAATTAACAATAGGGATACTATGGTCCTTAAACCAGGTACTGTTAGCTTTGGCACTGTGTGCAGGTACCAAGTCATGTTTGAAAATTAAATCTGCATCTCCATAAAGTTGGTCAGCAGCAGGAAGCATGGAGTGCTCTAAAACTTCCTGGTATACGGCTGTGTTGAACTTGGACTTCAGAAAACACTGTGGACCAACACCAGCAGATGACATGGCACCCCAAACCAACACTGACTGTGGAAACTTTACACTGGACCTCAAGCAACGTGGATTGTGTGCCTCTCCTCTCTTCCTCCAGACTCTGGGACCCTGATTTCCAAAGTTAATGCAAAATTTACTTTCATCAGAGAACCGTCTGTGCATAGTGGTTCTTGAAGCACTGGCTCTAGCTGCAGTCCACTCTTTGTGAATCTCCTCCACATTTTTGAATGGGTTTTGTTTCACAATCCTCTCCAGGTTGTGGTTATCCCTATTCCTTGTACACTTTTACCACATATTTTCCTTCCCTTCACCTCTCTATTAATGCACTTGAACACAGAGCTCTGTGAACAGCCAGCCTCTTTTGCAATGACCTTTTGTGTTTTGCCCTCCTTGTGCAAGGTATCAATGGTCGTCTTTTGGACAACTGTCAATTCAGCAATCTTCTCCATGATTGTGTAGCCAACAGAACTAGACTGATAGACCATTTAAAGCCTTTGCAGGTGTTTGGAGTTAATTAACTGATTAGAGTGTGGCACCAGGTGTCTTCAATATCGAACCTTTTCACAATATTCTAATTTTGGATTTTCTTTAGTTGTCAGTTATAATCATCAAAATTTAAAGAAATAAACATTTGAAATATATCAGTCTGTGTGTAATGAATGAATATAATATAAAATTTTCACTTTTTTAATGGAATTATTTAAAGAAATCAACTTTTTGATGATATTCTAGTTATATGACCAGCACCTGTATATAAAAAATATATATAATAATGTCTATAATTAAAGAGATATACCGTATTTTCCAGACTATAATTCACACTTTTTTTCATAGTTTGGCTGGTCCTGCGACTTATAGTCAGGTGCGACTTATTTATCAAAATTAATTTGACATGAACCAGGAGAAATGAACCAAGAGGAAACATTACCATCTATGCTACTCAATGCTCCTGTAGTCTACACTGAAATCATAGATCGCCCTCTCGCGGCTGTAGATGGTAATGTTTTCTCTTGGTTTTTGGTTCTAAATAAATGCGACTTATAGTCCAGTGCGACTTATATATGTTTTTTTCCTCGTCATGACGTATTTTTGGACTGATGCAACTCATACTCAGGGGCGACTTATAGTCCGAAAAATACGGTATTTTTTTAACAGACAATTACTAATACACACACATGAATGTTTTTTTAGGAGCATTTCATTTGAAGCTGTATGCTTAAAAAGTCTCTGATTTGTGATGCATGTCATATCAAAAACAGCTTAATAAAAAGCTAGAAAGTGCGAAAGCTGTGGCTAGAAGCAGGTGACACTCACTATCAAAATGCCAAAGGCAACGAGAGATGTCAACCTCTCAGAGCGCACAATCTGTGATGCTATGGTTGAAGGCAGACACCAAACTTAGACGCTGATTTGATTACTTGGCCAGTGCTGCTATTTTCAGTCCAGGAGAGGTCCTCTGTGATGTGCATACCCAGGAACTTGGTGCTGCTCACTCTCTCCACAGTCGCACCGTTGATGGTTAGAGGAACGTGCTGAGTGTGTGCTCTCCTGAAGTCTACAACAATCTCCTTCGTCTTCTCCACGTTCAATGAGAGATTGTTGTCACTGCACCACCCGGCCAGGCGGCTCACCTCGCTCCTGTAGTTTGTCTCATCTTTGTTGCTAATGAGACCCATCACAGTCGTGTCAACTGCAAACTTAATAAAAAGGTTGGAGTTGTGTGAAGGTGTGCAGAAAATCTAGTTTTGATAATTTAAATAGGCCTTATGTTTGGCCAATTTTTCTTCACCCCCAGAATCCAGATTTTCAAATAGTTGTATATCTGCCAGATATTGTCCTAACAAACCATGCAGTACATCAATGGAAAGCTTATTTATTTAAAATTTCAAACAATTTGACACGACTGGTTTTGTGGTCCAGGGACACATAGTGTCCACCTTAGAGGTAATCACCATGTTTGTAATGAAACCATCATGTTTACAAACATGATATTAATCATATTATTTAATAAAATATAACTTATGGTTACTACTGTAAATCTATATGAAATTATTATGGGATCTCCTTCAATGCTTTCAGAATCTTTATTTTGTTACTGTATTTTAAAATATATTTACATTTTAATGACAGTATATTTATTTAATATTATTTATCAAAATAAGCATAAAAAAAGCCTAGTGCAAACTTTGCTAAAGTGATTGTTTTAAACAAGTATGAACTTAGATATTATATTAAAAAATAAAATAAAAAATACATTATTTAAGCTAAAGCATTTATCAATGCTGTATGCCTTTTGCCCCATGCTGGTGTGCCTTTTACCCTGTGATTGTGAAACATGAAACACCTCACTTATATGATTTAATGGTGAAATTGTTACTTTTCACGTTAATCAGGTCAATTTTGATCAAGAACAATGCACTGTGGCTTTAATCCAGTATAAGCGAAGCAGCAAAAATAGACTGCTCTGCTCCTGCTACGCTCTGCATGCGGTGTGAATGTTCTGTTCTGTTAACATGGGCGCCAAAAAAAAAATACGCTTTGCTTCCGCGTTCAGTGTGAAACCAGTGTGAGTTAAATGCATTGTTTTTTCTTTCTTTCTTTCTTTTGATTGGTCATTTGACACCTGCAGTGACATTCTTTCTCTTATTTGATTGGTTGTTTTGGTATACTACAATGTTTTATGACAAATTAGGAAGTTTATTTAAATTGATCTCTGGTCTTATTTGAGGTTAAACTTTGGCTCATCTCCTAAATTAATTAACCTGACTTCTACAGGAAAAACATGTTTTTATATGATATGTTTATTCTCTAAAGTGGTGCATTGGGAATATTAATTGTATTCACTTCTGTAGTTCTGTTACTATGTGAAATGGCATTGTGTTCTTATCAATAGACTTTTTGTTGTAATTGTCTTTTCTTTTTCTTTTTTTTACAAACTTTTCTCATTTTCCTCTACCTAACAGACCCAATGTCCTTCTCTTTGCACTGCAAGGTCTTTGCCCATGTGTGAACTGCATTACTGCAAACCAGATAAAACCTTGTATAGGATTTACAGAGGGGCATGCAATTACTTTTTGAATAGACATAGGTTATTTCCCAACTCAGATGATTCACTGGCCAGCCTTAATTGTCTTTTAGAGTTATAGCATGGCTAAACTACTCACTCTGCCTACAATCCAAATTTCCTCAATAGGATAATAAATTTGACTTGACTTGTCTTGACTCTCCTCTTTTTAGGACTATCCTCTCATAAAGACTATGATGCCAATATGGGACTATACGGTAAAGTGAGGTGAACCTTGACCTGTGTTTGGTACCTCCATAGTTCACAATTAATTATTTATTTGTTTTATTTTATATTTTTCTGGCAAATGCTCAGATGTCTTATTTAATAAGTAGAAACAACAACATAAACAACAGCTAATAAAAAAGTAATCATAATTATTATTCTAAATGAATTTATGGAAGATGATGGTTGTAAATCGGTCAGTTGTATTTAGTAAAGTAGATTTTACTCCTCTTTGCATGATAACTGATATCATAATAAGATTGGAATGATAACTGATGCTATGTTTGGGAAAGGATCTTTTTATGTTAGTGTTTCAGCACAGCTCATATGCGATCAATAAGCCTCATTGATTTGTGTTTATTGGGTTAATGGTTAAATTGAAACCGGACCTCTGGGACTGTAATTTGTCATTTGTTTCAGGGCTCAAAATTGTAACAAAATGGCTCTATACATATGATTTCTGACCAATGATGGCATCAATGCTTTTAGAGGTATTTTTGGATTGTCTGTAACTTCTGCCGCCTTTTGAATTATGCTATATTTATTGTACATGAAATATGATATACACTGATCTAAGTCCAAAAGCATTGTGAAGAATGAACCTAATGAGAGGACATTAATAAAGGCCTATTAACTCTATACTTTAAGAAATTGGCTGTTAGAATTTATTTCATTAATTTCCGCTTGCACATGTGGAATGCACAATACTCATTCTCCTGACCACATTGTAGTCATTGCAGTGATCAGGCTTAGATGTTTGTGTGCACAATGTGAGACATAACTTTTTTTTTTTTAATGGAGTATAGCTAATAAAATCACATCCCTATAGACAACTAAAGGAGTGCGGTGCTGCAAGATTCCTAAAAAAAAAAACATTTATTTCTTCACATGGCTTAACACACACACACAGACAAAAAATATATATGTATAGAAGTCTCTTTCCACCATGAAATAAAAAAAATAAAAAAGGTAATTTAAACCTTTTGCCAGAAACTGAATATTGAGATGTAAACTTCAAGTTTCTCACATTTCTGAGTTTATATTTTTGTCACAATTTTGACCTTTTTTTCTGAATTGTAAGTTTACATCATACATTTTTTTTTTATTCTTTTCATTTCAATTAATTTCAATTTTATTTGTATAATGCTTTTTTCCGATACAAATCATTGCAAAGCAACTTTACAGAAATGTAATGTTTCTATAATGCTTAGTAGTAGCATAAACTTAGGCTCAGTTTATGTACATATGGTAGAAATGTACAGGAAAATCAATTAATGACGTAATCAAACAGACAACGAAAACTATTAACAGCAATTATTATATGACGCAATCAGTGCTTTAAGTGGGCCGGTACACACCAGTACTCAGTACAACCACTTCCAAATATAGCTCTTGAGCATACCGCCAACCTCTCAGTGCGCCCAGAACGTATTTTTAGCGTAACTGTAAGTTCATTTGGACATCTGTTTTAATAGAGGTTTTAATCCTTTGCCTGTGCTGCCACTTTTCAGAGCACCCTTCACAATGAACGCTTCCTAATTCTTCCTTGTTCGGAGTATGGAGCGTGAATCATTTGAACCAGTTTGGGAGTTCGGAGCGGCTTCGCGGATCATTTGAATCAGTTTGAGAAATCGGAGCGGGTTCGCGAATCATTTGAATAAATTCTAGAGTTCGGAGCGGGTTCGCGAATCTTTTGAGTCAGTTTGGTGATCACGAATCATTTGAATCAGTTCGGGAGTTCGGAGCGGCTTCGCGGATCATTTGAATCAATTCGAGAGCTCGTAGCGGGTTCGCGGATCATTTGAATCAGTTCGGGAGTTCGTAGCGGGTTCGCGAATCATTTGAGTCAGTTTGGTGATCATGAATCATTTGAGTCAGTTCGGGAGTTAAAAGCGGGTTAGCGAATCATTTGAGTCAGTTTGGTGATCCCGAATCATTTGACTCAGTTCGGGAGTTCAAAGCGGGTTCACGAAACATTTGAATCAGTTCGGAAGTTCAAAGCGGATTCGCGAATCATTTGAGTCAGTTTGGATGTTTGAATGCAGTAATGATTATTAGTACCCTAATAATCTAAAGGTATTTTTTCAAAATCCTTTTGCACATTTTACATTTTTAGTTCTTTCTAGCTCAAACAAATCCACGAACTAATAAAAGGATTTATTATTAAGGTCGCCTGTTGACTGCTTGTGGCGAGTGGGGCGGGGCCGAGAGGCGTGGGACTCGATACTAGCGGTGGGGCTCAGGTGTAGCTCATCTCCAATCACTACACCTGGCCTCACTCCTCATTCCCACGCCTCTCGGCCCCGCCCCACTCGCCACACTGCTGTATATAAAAGCCCTTCAATATAGTTGTTGTTACCTCAGGGGATGAGAGGAGTCAAAAAAAAAAAAAAGCTATAATTTTTTTAGCTATAATAGAGTACTGGCACCTCTTTTGGGCCACTTAAAGCACTGGATGCAATCAAACTTGTAACAAAATTTGGTGGAGTATAGCTAATAAAATCACATCCCTATAGACAAGTGAATGCATGAACTAGCTTTTCATCAGAAACAGGTAGCGTGTTTCATAGCATGGCAATGTTAAGTAGATGCAAAAATGCTGTTTTTGTAACATGGGGAAATATGATTTTTAAAAGACAAGTTGCTGTCTAATATAACACCCAGAGTTTTGACTGTAGAGGAAGTAACAGTATATCCGTCTAGTTGCAAACTGTAATCTACGAGATTCTGTGCACTGTTTTTTGGTCCAATAAGCAATATCTCTGTCTTATCTGAATTTAATAGGAGAAAATTATTGGTCATCCAATTTTTTACATTTTGAACACACTTTGTTAGCTTAGATAATTTAGAAGTTTCATCTGGTCTGGTTGAGATATATAGTGGAGTATCAACAACATAACAGTGGAAACTATTCCCGTATTTTCTAATAATATTACCAAGGGGCAACAGCATAGGACCTAGGACAGATCCTTGTGGCACTCCATATTTTACTGGTGTTAATTGAGATGACTCCCAATTTAAATAAACAAAACTGTAGCGATCGGACAGGCAGATCTAAACCAGTGATCCTCAAATCTGGCTCGCAAAATCCACTTTCCTGTCGAGTTTAGCTCTAACCCTAGTCAAACACACCTGAGTTTGCTAATCAGTGTCTTCAGGATCATTAGAAAATCACAGGGAGGTTTGTTTGTAACCATCTTACGTTGCTTTTCAGTAATAAACCTAAATTGCAAGATGTAAACTCATAATTCTTAGAAAGTCAGTTAGAATTCTGAGTTCTATATTACACTTCCATATGTTTGTGCATAATTTTCAATTATGAGAATTGTAGTATTATACTCCACTAAGATGAATTCTTCTTATTGCTATATTTAGTACTTGAGTACATTTTTAATACCTGACCAGTTCCTGTATTAGACCATACAGCTCTATATTGTCAACTGTCACAGTATCAGTTGCATTTGTTACAGCTGAAGTATTGGTGAGTCCCCAACATGCATTGCACCATGAATAAATTGTGTGGTTACACTGGTTTAAGATTATTGTTTTGCTGTTTGCTAACTAACAAATGTGAAAATAGCACAACACTTTGGTGTTCTTCATTGGCCTTTCTCTTGATGTGAACTATAAAATAATTAGACTTGTGATTATGGAAAAGTGAAAGAGCTGAGCTAATGTTACATATGGCACATTATCATATTGAGCTACTTTGGCATTTTTATTTTTATTTTTTTGCATGTGGGGAGAGTTCTTTTCCTTGTACGTGACAATGTTGTTTAATTTCAGTGCACTCTAAGGCCACTTTATAAGGAAAACTGGAAATTTGCCCATGTGTGCCTACTTAAAATTCATTGTGCATTTTTCATCTATATTGTCTGTCTGTTTATTACCGCTCAGAGTAAATTAACATGATTGATCGTAGCACACAACAATAACTATTGTCCTGAGAAAAAAATGTAAAATCTAGTATGCATGCAGCTTTCTAGAGGGAATTTGAAAATATCATTTAAAATAGACTGTTAAAGGAAGAGGACGGTTTGTGTTGGTTTGCAATTAAAAAAATTCAATGTATAGAAGTATCATGCAATCATGAAAATTTATCAATTTGATATTTGGATGTTAACTAGTGTTTTAATGTACAATGTTTGCTGTGAAGTGTGAGAATAGGGAGAATATTTTCTTTTGCTTTGTACAGAAGCGTATACACTCATCAGCAGATTGCAGGTCTCGCGCTGTCCCTTTAAGAAGCCAGTCCAGCTGTCATTGGAGTGATTGTCTGAGCTTAAACTCCTCCGGTGGAGGGGCTTATGCAGCATTTCAGTAGGATCCAATCGGGCAAGTAGCGCTCCTCGTTCCTGGTCCCCCCAGAGTCCCGTCAGCAACGTCGGCACGGGAGAACTCCTGCAGATGGGACACATGCACACTGAAGACTGCAGAAAGTTTTAAGGCTGGGAAATGAGCGAAATGGCAGAACCAGCAACTATAACCAGACCCCTGATATCCTCCAAGCGACATAGGAGCATAAGAAAGAATTCCAGAAGGATTTATTCCCCATATCAAGACGATAATGGGTCAGTCACCTTTTTTTTATATATATATATATAAATCAGATTGTTATTTTTTTTTATTTTTTTTATTATTTTTTTTATCTAGGTTACATTGGCTAATTTTGCACCTGACACTTGTTTTAGTCTCTTAGGTATGTGAGTTACGTATTTATTATTTGTAATAGTTACCCCTTTTAGCAAAACAAAACATTATATTCAATTTAAAAGTAAAACTTCTTAACTTGTGGTTTGCATGTAAACTATGTTAAGTTTATAAACGATATTTATAGAAATGTATATTTAAAAATGTATTTAACATTTTGTATACCACGTTTTCATAAATTCTGAGTCTGATTTCTATCATACAAGAAATTTAAATGATAAGCATCCATGTATTTTACAGATGTACAATATGTGGATCTGTTACACAGTCCACATTGCTTCACATAAATACAGTATGATTTTTGTGCAACCCACTTTGCATTTAACAAGTTTCATAAGCAAACTAGAGAACAAAAAGTGACTTAAGTCATCATTTTTCATTTTTTACACACAACTAGAAACAATATAACAGGTTACATAAATACAATTTTTGTGTTCTGTATCCAGTTCACCTTCATCCTTAAAAGTGTGTCTACATATTTTGCAGCATCCACATAATGAATTTAATGTTTAATTATAGTTTAGTTATAATATTTAATTATAATATTACAAATATTGGAATTTGTATATGTGTGTTTTTATTAATTTTTTGTACATCCATTGTATTTTTCATGTTCTTTGTTAAATATAAATCAACAATGTTTTGTTATAAAAGTCTAATGCTACAGTAAGATTAATTGCAGTGATTATTGACCTTGGTCGTGTTTCAGACCCTCTGATGATGAGGATAAGGATGGAGAAAGAGTGGACAGCAACGATCCAGAGGAGTCGTTCCAGAACATTCAGCATCAGAAGGAAATCATCGCCAACATCCGAACTAAACCCTGGCCAATGAGACGCAAGCTAAAAGTGCTCAAGTAAGACCCCGCCAAGTGTATGTTGATCAGACTTTCTGAAATTATGACAGATCATAAAATTGAAAGTTCTAGTGGAACAGTTTAAATAGCATAAGATACAGAGGATTTATAAGTTCAGTATTGATAAGACCAAAATGTGGAGGTAAAATGTGCAGTAAAGGTATTTTTGAGCTGATGCCAGTGTTTATATAGCAGTTGACATGGTTGTTAGTGCGTAAGATTCATTATATAAATATAGCATTAATTCTCTAAAATGATTATTTGACCCCATTACCACCATTAGCCTACTTAGAAACGGCATTTGAAAATGTTTGAAACTGATGATAATGGCTTAGGGAACTATCCTCGCATTAAACCCATAAGGTAAATAACAATTAACTTTCAGTGCTTGAAAGCCGCTGCCATATTTACAACATGATGCTTGGAGAACAAACTAAATTGGCTGAGTAATTGTTTCATTAGCCTGGCCAGCAGTTTCTCATTTTACTGGGTAGCGATCGCTGCGGCTTCTTTGGGCTTTGGTCAGTGATGCGCAAATGTCCACTAAATAGGAAGTTGGTTCATATTTACGTAGAAGAAAGTACAACACAAATTATTCTTTTCAGATTTTTTTGCCTTCTCTTTTTAAATTAACCGCCAATGTGACAAATTCAATGCATTAAAATTCATCATATTTATTATAATTATAATATAAAGAAGTAAAAAAAAAATACTGCATTATGTGTGTACAGTACAGTATATATATATATATATATATATATATATATATATATATATATATATATATATATATATATTATATAATTTTTTTTTTTAATAGATAGAATGGAGCATAGCATGTCATTTCCAAGTGTTTTTTTTATGTCAGCTCCCACCACGTGTTTTCATCATTCATTTATTTAAGGGGTTCTGAGCATTTTTATCCACCAAAATGTCCAAAGAAGATATTCATCCAACTAATTATTAGTGTGCTGTCATTAGCACATTTTTCTATGATGTTTCTTAAAATAACTGGCAGTTGGTGCATGGAGAAGATAAATTCTCCATTTTTACGTGTGTCTTGACTTCAACACCTTTGGTTGAGTGCTCATGATTACATACACCCACCCCCCAACCCGTGTGTTTGATTATGATGTATTATGATGTCATTGAATTTTATGGCCTGATTTTGTTGTAGCTGGTTTGGTTTTCATTTTTATTAATATAGAAACCAATGAAGCACCATATTTATTGGTTAAAACATCTATGAAAACAAACATTAACAAAAGTGTTCCAAAGATGTGTTCAGGATCATAGAACAGAAAAGCCTTCTGTTATTGCCCTCACTAACCCTAGCAACAGCTATCTGTCAATTCATAACATTCTTAGATTGTTTGAATTTGTGTGTGTTTTAGGCAAGCCAGAGAGATAGTTCTGAAATATGAGGGCAGACTGACCAGGACGAGAGGTTACCAGGCAGCCGGGGCAGAGGTATGTTTTCTATCCATCCATCCATCCATCCTGCTTTTGTCTTTTTCATATTATAGCTTCTCTCCTTTTCTCTTAATGTTTCCCCCTTCTGTTTATGTGAGATTCTGTGCATGTCTCTGCCTTAGCAGCGCTCCTCATCTGTTCGCAGAAGCTGCAATCAAATTAATGGCCTGTTGTTATAGCCTGGTTTAATTAAAATGTCCAATGGCATTTGCCAAGGCTGCCCAAGCAGCATTAAAATAAATGGACTTTTTAGCAAGTTGGATTTGATTGTAAATTATTACTTCTGATTATGGTTTTAATGGCAGACTGAAAATCACATATCCGTACACATCAGTTCAACAAAATGATGTTTTTATATGACCTACTATCCTTATACATGAACACTGCTCGGATTGAATATGTATTTATTTTCGGATTCTTTTGTTTGCAGACTGTACTAATCTAATGTTTAATGTATTATCTAACTGTTGTATTTTTTGTAAATGTTTGCAGTTGTTGAAGAAGATTTCTAGAGTCTTCTACAACATTGTCGTCTTGTTCATTCCCTGGGAGATGAGGATTAAAAAGATTGAGAGTTAGTGTCATATGTGTTTAATTTGACTGCTGATAAATGTTAATCTTTTATTGCGAGGCATCAAGAAAAACATTTGATCCTTTTTTTGTGCATGATAAACTAGCTCTGATATGGTAAATATGATATACTTTATGCATATTCACTGAAAAATATATTAGTCAACTTAAAAATGTGCATCCATGTAGAAAGTATTCAGATTAACTAGTAGTGTGAATTAAAGTAAAAAAAAAAAAAAAGTCATTTAATTTGACTGAATCAATATAACCCTATAAATAAAGTATTTTAAAGGTCAGATCAGGTCAAAATAACCCCATACTGCATTAAATGTATAGTATATGTTGTTTTTGAAGGTCACTTTGGATCAGGTGTTGCCTCTTATTTCATATTCCTGCGATGGCTATTTGGGATCAATATAGTCCTCACTGTTATGACTGGAGCCTTTATCGTGCTGCCTGAGGTTAGTATGCACTGCATTCATTCTTAAAAGAAAATAATAGGCTATATGTTCAGTTATGAAAGCTTACGAATCAAAATGACATGGCAGTTTAAAGGTACATTACATAAGGATATACAATTTTATTTTATTTTTTTAAATGTACTGTATATGACATTATGCTTATTATTATTATGCTGCTGTGTGCTCGTACATTATTTTGTAGACAACATCTTTTATTAAAACTCAAGAAGTACATTTTTTAGAAAAATACGGTTAGATTTGTGACCCTGGAGCACAAAACTTAAGTTGCTGGGGTATATCTGTAGCAATAGCCAATAATACATATGGGTCAAAATGATTGATTTTTCTTGTATGCCAAAAATCATTAGGATATTAAGTAAATATCATGTTCCATTAAGATGTTTTGTACATTTCCTACTGTAAAAATATAAAAATGTAATTTTTGATTAGTACTGTAATATGCATTGCTAAGAATTAATTTAGACAATTTAAATTTAAAAACAATATTTAGATTTTAAAATAAATTGTTGTATCTTGGCCAAATAATATCCTATCCTAACAACTATACATCAAAAGAAAGCTGATTCATTTAGATTTAAGATTCTGTATATATCTTAATTTAAAAAAATTGACCCTTATTACTGGTTTTGTGGTCACATTTGCACACTCCCGGTGCAGAGACACAAAGCAATTTCTGCTGAGGCATGATCTGTTGTCCTCTATCATTCCCTCTGTCTCTCCAATCTGTCCAATCAGCTCCTGGCCGGCGCTCCGTTCGGTACCACCCGCAGCAAGACCATCCCCAAGGAGCACCTTTCCTCCGCACAAGACCTGGACACCATCTGGTCACTGGGGGCAAGACTTTTATCTCTCGTTTTTACTGCTTTACAAATATGATATGCATATTATCTGTGGAACTGGTTTAATGTTATGTTCAATTTGCCAGTGTGTCAACAGTTTTTGTTTTATGTCCATATTTCAGGGATATCTACAATACTCTGTGCTTTTTTATGGCTACTACAGCAACGTGCGTAAAATCGGCAGCGCCGGCTACAGACTACCCTTGGCCTACTTTCTGGTCGGGATGGCAGTTTTTGCCTACAGCTTCATCACTTTGCTTAGAAAGTAATCACTACTTCAGAGACACTTGCTTGAAATGAACCTCCATACATTAAAATGTATGCATTTGGTGGATGCTTTTATTCAAATCGACTTACAGTCCATTCAAGCTACAGCTATATATTCAGTTCATGTCAAACTCGTGGCTTTAATGAACTTTAATGAAGGTATGGTGTTTCTGTTGAAGTTGGTTTATCAAGGATCTGGTAAACTTGTCTTTTTTTTTTTTTTTGGCAGGTAAAAAAAATAATCATGGTGCTTTTTAACCCTTGTGCCGTGCTGAAAATATTTTGCTTAATTTGATGGTGCTTGTAATTCTATTATTATGCTACTTTATTACCAAATCTTGGATACTGTGTTTTTGTCATTTTGGTTTCTCTCAATTAGCACAGTGGTTTTACTTTTCTTTTGGCATTTTGGTACTGAGGTCCATGAGCTCAGATCAATGAGACCTACAATCAATTAATTCCAAAAAGTAATACAAAACCTGGACTTACTAAAAGAAAACGAGCAGATAAAAGGATTGAATCCAAGATTGAGTGATAAAATAGCATCACAAAAGAAAATCTAGGCTATTTCAACAAGGAATGCCACAAATGTAACAAGGTGGCAAAAAGATTTTTGAGCAAAATGCCAAGTCAGTACATTTTAGTCCAATGTCATAACATGAACTAGTATTTACAGACATTCTCTCAGGGTGAAAATGAACAGTACACAACATAAATGCTAAGTCATATTTCACCATGTGGTAATTTTGCCATAGTAATATTCACTAAGAAATGTATTATGATTTATTTAGAAAAAGCTCAACGCCCATGCTGTATGCTGTTGTTTTTATCAGAATGGCTAAAAACTCTCGCACGAGTTTAGCTGGTGCCTCAGAAGAGAATTACACCTTCTGCTGGCGTGTCTTCTGTGCATGGGACTATCTGATCGGGAACCCAGAGGCGGCCGAGAGTAAAGGGGCAGCCATCGTCAATAGCATCAGAGTGAGTATCTCGAATCTTGCACTTGTTGCATGTTTTGCACTCAGATGGATGTGATAACCATATCAGGCAGGTCCACTAACTGGTCAAGATTTGGATTTTGCACATTGGCAGCAAATAGATATTCTATTTTCTCAGTATCTGTATCAGAATCAACCATGTTGGCCATTCCAAAATATTCCTTTCCTTTCTTTCTTTATGATGATAGTACCAAAGTACCACAATTTATTGAAGTAACCATTACTATAATACCTGCACCTATTTGGCAGAAATTATTATTATTAATCAGAATCATATTAATCACATTACTTAACAATGAATTATTATTGTTTTTTAAGATATTGAATTGAATTTTGGATGCTAACCAGTGCTATTTTTAGTATCATCAAGATACTATTACATTTTTTAAATTAATATTTTAAGTTGTATTTTCCATTTTCTTTTTAATTTTAAGGTTTTTATAATTTATTGTATCATAATAATGTTTTTGTATTGTAATAATTGTTTTTCTAAATATATATAGATTTGTTTTTATTTTTGTTTTAGATATTTTATTACATTAAGTTAAAACTTTTTTTTTTTATGGTTGTAGATAACTATAATACTCCTGATACCAATTAACTGAAATGTTTTGCTTCTGTTTATTAGGAGGCCATTGTAGAAGAGCAAGAGAAGAAGAAAGACACAAGCCTGCAAGTTTTCCTTTTTATCTGAGTTTCCATTATCACCTCAACATAACCCTAAGTGCTGACTAGTGTTTTCTCCAAACTCTCTCAGAAGTGCATGTTTAACACAACTGTGTTTTGAGGGTGGGAGTGATAGTATCAGTTAGTGACTTACAGTGATGTGCTGTTTCTTTCTATCTGAGGCTGATGTCACAGCGGCTGTAATGCTTCCTTAGACCACTCTGATTTATATATCTCCACCCCATCCAATGCAATCGCAGCAGAACATGTGAAACGGAAAACATCCCGCCGTATTTTATATATTTTATAAAAAAAATTTGTTTTTTTGTTTCTTACCATTATATTATCTTACAAAAAAAAAAAAACAGGAGATATTTTATAACAGGAGATTGTGTATTTGTGCTTTTGTCTGTGATAAAACTTGTTCATGCAAACTGGGAAATTAAGTGCATCAAGTCACAAATTAATTGTTTTTTTGATAATGTGCTTGAAGTGTTTATACAATGCCAAATTTTAGAGCTGTAGGGGGGGAAAGCCTTTTTATGATACTATAATTTCTCTTGAGCATGTCTTCTGCTTTTATAGTGTATACACATAAATAAGCTTTCCATTGATGTATGGGTTGTTATGATAAGACAATATTTGGCCGAGATACAACTATTTGAAAATCTGGAATCTGAGGGTGCATAAAAATCAAAATATTGAGAAAATCGCCTTTAAATTTGTCCAAATGAAGTTCTTCGCAATGCATAGTACCAATCAAAAATTACGTTTTTGTATTTTTACGGTTGTAAATGTACAAAATATCTTGGAACATGTTCTTTACTTAATATCCTAATGATTTAAAAGAAAAATAAGAATAAGAAATAAGAAAAAAAATATCTGACCCATACAATGTATTTTTGGCTATTGCTACAGATTTACCCCAGCAACTTAAGACAGTTGTTTGTGCTCCAGGGTCACATATTTTATTCCCATTGGTCAGTCGTAGCATTTTACAGATGTTACCTAGACCTAGAGCTAGTTTCATGTTCCATTTCTCTTTGAACTCTCAAATAAAATAATTAAGAGTGAATAATCAATAGTTCATGTCAATGGATTTGAAAGCAGACATGTAAGCGGGTTCAAGTACAGTCAGCTGTTCATCACCGCTAAAGAAATCCCTTTCATGATGATACAGGATCAGGTGTTTGTTGGTGTATCTGACTGTGTTTCTGTCCCAACAGAGCCGTTCTGATCAGTTTGCGGATTCTGGCCAACATTCTGGTGCTGATGTCTCTGACCGGCAGCATCTACATCATCTACTTTGTGGTGGATCGCTCTCAGAAACTAGAGCAGGAGAAACCAGAGCTAACACTCTGGGAGAAGAATGAGGTACGCTTTGAGTTATGTTTTTTTTTTTTTATACATTGTCTACAAGTGTTCATGAGTACTTGACAAAATATTTCTTCTTGGGCTAGAGGTTACGGACGTTTTCTGCTTCTCCTCCTTTTTCTTATTTGTTTTATTTTATTTTATTCCCAATTTGCCTTCTTATACTACGCCCTAAAATGATGTACCGTGCTTAGTTTTGAGTATGTAGTAGAACATGTGCAAGCTCCGAGACTACTTTGTCATAATTAGATCTGCACTCTTTGTTATGTGCATCCTTTAACTGCCCTTTCAATCATCTTGTCTCAGTTAACAAAATGTACATTTTTATATTGGAGAGAAATGAAGAGGCACATTGATGATTAATTAAAAAATTAATGGCCAAACGTATATTTATAGAAGTTCACAGTGTTGTTACAGATGAGATATAAGATATAACACTTATTCTTTTTTATATATACCAGGTTAGATATTTGTTAATCACTCAAACTCCTTTCTCTACTTGTCTGTCAGTCTTGCTTATCTGCCATGTTTTTTGTTTGAAGGTCTAATTGAATCCTCACCCGAAGCAGAATGGGTTGTGGGGAATGTTGTATGTAAATTGGGATGCAGCATTGTTGTTTTCCAATTACTGAATTTCTATTATTTCTTCTTTTTCTGCTTCTTTTTCTTATGTCTGCCATATCCAGATATTTCATATCTAGTATTAGGGACGATGTGTTGCGTATTAGAGAAAGTTGAGTGATTTTGCTGTATATGTATTGGGTTTGTTCTTTAGGTGAGTGTGGTTGTGTCCCTCATCACAATGATTGCTCCTTCAGCCTTTGAGTTAGTGGCTCAGCTGGAAATGTACCACCCCAGAACAAGTCTCCGCTTCCAGCTTGCCAGGTCTGAAAATCACTCTTTGAATACTGTTCTCACTCTAGTTTGGCTCTACCTTTTTATATTTAGTTTTTTAAAAGAGACATATGCCTTTTGTTTAGAGTTCTGGTGTTGTACCTTGGAAACCTCTACAGTTTGATCATTGCCCTCCTGGATAAAGTCAACAGTATGAGCTCTGCTGTGAGTCACTGTCACGTTCTTATTGCATTCTCAAACTTTTCTCTAGGGCTGTGCGATTAATCCATAAAACTGAAATCGCAGTATTACTTAATGTGTTTATCTATTTGCAAAGGCTTTGTTTTAATAATAATAATGATCCAGTGTTTTGAGTGGCTCAGAGGGGCTCAGTTTGCATTGAAAATGAAGAAATTAGGCCAGTCATGAATATTCAGTGTAATTTAAATAACAATAATAATTATTATTGTTGTTGTTCTTAAATACTAAATATTTTTTTTTAAGATTTTTAAATACTAATACTTAATTTAACAGTGTAATATTATAATAATAATGATTATTTTGTCTAATATTTTACGTAATATTAATAAGTTTTGTTATTACTATTTTTATTATTTTATAGTGATATTGAAACTTAATTTCTTTGCATTTTATCACATTCACAATTTTATTGTCTAAAATTTTACATAATATTGATAAGTATTGTTATGACTATTTTTATTATTTATAGTGAATATGAATTTTTATTTTATTTAACTTAACAGAAATAAATAAACAAGCAAACAAGCCATACCTGTTTTGAATCGTTTCAGATCACTGGGGGTCCAGGAAACCTGTCTGACTCAACATCATACCTAGCAACGATTTCCCAGCCTGCTGAGGACAACCTGTCCACCATCGTCCCAGATATCGCAGAGCGGCTGAACAGCACACTGACCATGACTCTCCTGGACCTCAACAACAGCATGACCACCATCAAGAGCACCACATCCTCCACACAAGCGATGAGAATGCAGGCTCTGCTAAACCAGACCGTCCTCTATGAGTACAACACCAGATCACAGCAGGACCCCTGCTGGGAAACATACGTCGGCCAGGTATTTGCTCACATCAGAATCATTGCTCTCTGATCCAGATTTAGCTTATCAGGGCTTTCCTGGTTTCCACACCTGACTGACTGCCTTCTGCTTGCAAAAGTCTTTTAAATCTCTAAAATGTACTTTAATTGTGTTTTTTATTTGGCATAATGCATCACTGTTATTCCAAGTTAACAAAGTGTTTTCATAATGCTCGATTAAAAAAACTAAATAAAGTTCCTCCCTACATTTCTTCTCAATGTCTTGAAAATATGGATAAGCAAAATTAAGCTCTTAAAAATATATCTTCCATATGCACACTGCCATTCAAAGTTAGGGGGTCAGTAAGATTTTTTAAATGTTTTTAACAGCAATATTGTGAAACATTATGAACATTTAAAATAATTTTCTATTTGAATATATTTTAAAATGTAGTTAATTTCTGTGATGCAAAGCTGAATTTTCTGCAATGTTTACTCTACTTTTCACCGCCGCATATTCCTTCAGAAATCATTCTAATATGCTGATTTGTTTATTGTCATAAATGTTGAAAACATGTTGCTGGATATTTTAGTGGAAACTGTGATGCATTTTATAATATTCTTCAATGAATAGAAAGTTCAAAAGATTGTGTATACTCTTGTGTATTTTAATCATTTATATAAATTGATTTACTGTCACTTTAGATGTGTTTAATATTCACTAAATAAAAGTAATAAAAAAAAAAAACTACAAATATTAGTGTATATCACTACAGAAAATTCCTAGAATATGAAACAAAATATAATGTAATGAATATACATAAATAAAAGTCATTCTGGAATGCTTTTCTTAGAACTAATACCACTTTTCTGAGCCACTTTTCGGTTATTTTTTTAACTGTGTGTGTTGGCATCCTTTACCCACGATGACACAATCTTACCTTCAAGTGAGCTAATGTATTAAAGGCATTATTGTGACAAACAGTGTAAGAATGTTTCCCTCTGGAAGAGAGGGATATGGATTGGATACATGGCTTGAACTATCCAGCCTGGCTTTAATTTAATGAAAGTACTGTAAACTCTGACTTTCTCTTGGTTTCAATCCAATGGACTGATTAAGTGTCCTGCTTGGAGAGACTGATGGTCTACGGAGGGGTAAAACTGCACTCTGCACAAGGAAGGTAAATGCAGGCTGTTAATTTTGTTTATCTGATTTACAGGAGATGTTAAAGCTCTCCATCATTGATATGATCTTCACAGTGGCAAGTATCCTGCTCATTGATTTCATCCGGGGACTGGTGGTTCGATACTTGAGTGACTGCTGCTGTTGGGACTTGGAAAGCAAGTTTGTAAGTCATTCAGTTCTGTTCAAAAACACACTTTCAAGTAGATAAATGAGCAATAGATAGACCCGCCTGGAATCTGCACCTGTTGAAAAACATTAGTCATATTTTCTAACACCATCAAACACGGTGTAGCTCTCCACTCGGGTCACATTGCACATATTTAACCAATTTAACACACTTAAAGCAATGTTCCAGGTTCAAGACAAGTTAACGATAAGATGTGTAATATCTATGCCACTAAGAAAACATTTTCAAACTGGTTTCACAAACTATTGGGCATTAGTTGAACAAATGCTTCTGTATCTGGTCAGTCAGTTAAGTTTAGACAGGAATACAGGATAAAATATTGTAATATTGAAAATAGTACACACACATCACTTTTAAGCTTTTTCATCAGCATCTGTGATGTGCTTTTGGTTACCACTGGAATAAAATTGTTCCTTTAAAAAATAACAGACCTCAGTATCATAAACTGGAGAAAAAAAATATGTGCTAAGCGTATCCTACTGATATGATTAAAAAAAACATTATGTCAATAGAAGTGAATTTAGAAGTTGTCATTTTTGTCCTAGATTAAGGTTTTTCTGTAACAGGGATTCCCAAACTTTTTTTTATTTTTTATCAGCCGAACCCCTCTGACCTAAAATATTTATTTGAAGTAATTAAACAACACATTCACATGTTGACGGTTCTTTACTTTTTATTAATGGTCACATGACATAACCATCATTTTTTTTTTATTCATAATCATTGTTATTGTTTAAATGCTGTATTTATTTTTGACATTTCAAGATGTTTTTAATTATAACCATTTCATCAGCTTGTGAACCAAACCCCAGTTTGGGAAACCCTCTTCTATGCCATGCCTTTATAAATTCCCTTTTTAATTAAATTAAATTCCCTTTCCAGCCAGAATATGGTGAATTTAAAATTGCAGAAAATGTTCTTCATCTGATATACAACCAAGGAATGATTTGGTAAGTCAGTGATGATTCATCATTTATCAATATATTTACATTTACATTTATGCATTTAGCAGATGCTTTTATCCAAAGCGACATACAGTGCATTCAGGATATACATTTTAATTTTTACCAGTATTTATATTGTCTAAGATGACATCATCAGTATAAAAGGAAATTAATTACAGTCCTTTTTTTTTCACTTTTACTATGACTGCTTTTTATCTCTAATACACATTCCTAATTTAAAATACGATTTCTCTCTGTTTATGTCATCATTATTATATATGAGCTTTCCTATCTATATCTGCAATAAACTGTCTTCTTCCCTTGGTGCTCTTTACACAAGTCCTCAATGCTCCATTGCCCTCCAGCTTCAGACTCTAATCCTACAATAATGACTTGTCTGAAGCTTTAGGTGCACAAGCAGAACTCCTTTAAGATGGGAAATAAATCTTCTGGGTGTATTTGTCTCTCCCTGTAGGATGGGAGCATTCTTTTCACCCTGTCTGCCCGCCTTTAACGTCCTGAAGCTCGTCGGGTTGATGTACCTGCGGAGCTGGGCTGTGCTGACCTGTAATGTTCCCCATCAGCAGGTCTTTAGGGCCTCCAGGTCAGTGAGGCAGAATTAGGTCATTAGAGGTTATACATTCATCTGAGGTCGCACCAATCTATTGGTTTGATATGAGAACTTATTAGTGGAGCTGAGCTTAAATAATCTGCCATAATTTACTTATAACAAAACCAAAAAAATTATAATACTGGTTTCATTCATCCTGAGACCAACTGAGCAGGTTGGCACAAGTATATTTATTTATTTTTTATTTATTTTCTATGAAAAGCTTTACATTTTATTTCTACAAATGTGTGGAATTTTGGCTGAACATTATTCATTCTTTCTGTCTTGTAATAATTATACAAACGTTTTTTAATAATATTCATCCCTGGAAAAATTCATCAGCTCTAAATCGTTGACGTCAGTCTAAAAAATCTAAAAAACAGTCTTTAAATCCTTAGTAATCCCAAAATAAATATATATCATGAAAGGAAATGTATTGCTTAAATTCTCATTTCAGATCAAATGTAAAGTTTCATGATTTTATTTAAATATAAAAATTCCTTTTAATGTAAAATTTATATTGTTTTCCTTCAAATATTAAGTATTTATTTAATTTTCCTCATATTTCCAGGTTTTTTGTTTATTTGTAATAATTAGTATAATTGCTTCAAGATAATTCCACACACACAAAAAAAAATAATTTATAAAAAAAAAATAAAGTATTTTAAAAAGTAAATTAAAATACTTAAATGCTTAATTTCATATTGGGATCATAGTGGTTTAGCCCATCTATATCTTTTTTCTGTACTGAAGTAAGTATTTTTCATCATTAGTGGTGCTTGTTAAGGTAAGTTAGGGGTTTGAACGAACCCCTAAATCAAAGTGATGCGAATAATTAACGTATAATAATCCGATATCCAGAATACAAAAATTGCACACATTATGATAGATATAGGTGCAATTAAAATACCAAAGGAGCTTTGTTTATATCATTTTAATCATCAAATCTCTTTTAATATTTATTGTTTGCAGTTGACATTTAATATTCAGTGTTTGTAACTTGCATCTCTTGGCCTTTGATGTTTTGACACTGCACACTTTTGTAGGCGGTAAGAGGCAGCCTGCCAAAACTGCTTGACAGGGCTGACATCAACACTAAAGCACGAGACCACTTTAAATGAAGCACTGACATTGGCGGAAAATAATCTAGAAATAGATATATTCAGCATGTATATATTTGCACTGCAAGGCTTGCACAGATACCATAGTTTGTTTACATTCACAAACTGTGTTGACATTAATACCTTGGCAAGGCGCATTGTAGCTTTGGATAAAATTGTATACATTTACATTTATTAGGCATTTAGCAGATGCTTTTATACAAAGCGACTTATATATGAGGACAAATGTATATCAAATGCATATGAATCAAAATGTAAACATTAAATATATTGTGATTAGCTGGTGAACTGTTGCATTTCACATTCAGTTTGGACAAAAAAATAAAAAAAATAAAAAGATTATTCTTACAATCGTATAGCATTGCATATGGTTAGTGAACAGAGTTAGTCAAATCAACCCTATACTAAACCTATAAAAAGAAATTGGCAGCCTTTTTTTTTTTTCATCAAATCCAGATATGTTTAGATTGAATTACAACAAGAAGCTGTTTTTTCTACATCTTTCTTACTTAAAAACATCCCCAGCCTATTTCTGCATGCTTCCTTTGCTGGAAAACAATGAGGAGTGTAAATGCCTCTGACAAGAGCTGCAATGTGAAACAATTTAGCTTTTACGAGCTGTGAGATTAATTTAAAGTCAGCCAGTATTCAGTGCATGGCTCAAGGACTCTCTGAACGTAACACTTTTGTTCTCTGCTTGACTGAATTCAAATCCCTCTGGTTTTCCAGTGTGGTGAGTACAGAGATAACAGTGGATACTTCAGTGTGACAAGCGACTGGGTTGGTCAAAGCATCAGTCTCGCTCTCCCTTTCAGATTTATGTAATTGCATCTTCATAGCATTATCAGTCAGTCGCAGATGTGAGGCGAAACATTACCGTGTAGTCTAAGCGTATTTCATCTTCAGTGCTGTGTTTTATGTCTGTTATAAAAAGGAATCATCCCACTGTAGACGGGGAGTGTGTAACCTATCAGATATGACCAGTTTCATAGTCTACTTGAGTGAATTCAAAGTAGATTAAGGTTTTTGATTGAAATTTATTTTATTCCCCAGATCAAATAATTTCTATCTGGCGATGCTTCTCTTCATGCTTTTCCTGTGTATGTTACCGACCATTTTTGCCATTGTAAGGTACCGGCCGTCTCAGTACTGTGGACCATTCAGGTAAATAAAACTTTCCTCTGTGGGGCTGTCTAATCTCATTTAAGGTGATGTGTATTGGTAAGCCATTTGCGCTTGACTACCCTTCAAAGTGTTAAAGCATTACTCTGAATCACGAACAGGTCGACACAGCGATACTTACTCAAACGTTGGTGTGACTTTGGGATGAGATTAAATTACAGATGCAGGGAGTGTTTGGTAGCTTCTTTTTTTTAATAATCAGTATTTTAGCAATTTTGTTTGGTGGCACTAATGGAAATGCAAAGAAACCAAACAGTATACACTGCATGCTACATACAAACTACTGCGATATACTATAGTTGTGTGTATATATTAGTGCTATCAAAATGATTTGCATCCAAAATAAAAGTTTTAGTTCACAAAATATGTGTGTGTACTGTGTATATTTTTTATGTATATATAAAATCAAATACATGCATGTATATACGAAAAATGTTGTTTATATATTAAATATATTTAAATATAATAAAATATAAATATATAAATGTACATACATGTAAATATTTCCAAAATATACAGGTGCATCTCAATACTCGTGTATTAAATAAATTCAATGCACACAGACTGAAGTAGTTTGTCTTTGGTTCTTTTAATTGTGATGAAAAACCCACCAATTCACCAATTGCCACATCCTGCTGGAAAATGAAATCAGCATCTTCAAAAAGCTGTTCGGCTGAAATTTCTTGGTAAACAGGTGCAGTGACTTTGGTTTTCCAAAAACACAATGGACCAACACAAGTGGATGACATTGCACCCCAAATCATCACAGACTGGAAACTTAACACTGGACTTCAAGCAACTTGGGCTATGAGCTTCTCCACACTACCTCCAGACTCTAGGACCTTGGTTTACAAATTAAATACAAAACTTGCTCTCATCTGAAAAGAGGACTTTGGACCACTGGGCAACAGTCCAGTTCTTCTTCTCGCCCAGGTAAGACGCATCTGACTTTGTCTGTGGTTCAGCAAATTCCTTGACACGTCTGTGTGTGGTGGCTCTTGATGCCTTAACCCCAGCCTCAGTCCATTCCTTATGAAGTTCACTCAAATTCTTGAATCGATTTAACTTGACAATCCTCATAAGGTTGCGGTTCTCTCGGTTGGTTTTGCATCTTTTTCTTCCACACTTTTCCCTTCCACTCAACTTTCTGTTAACATGCTTGGATACAGCACTCTGTGAACAGCCAGCTTCTTTGGTAATGAATGTTTGTGGCTTACCCTCCTTGTGAAGGGTGCCAATAATTGTCTTCTGGACAACTGTCAGATCATTTTGAAGGCTCAGGAAACCTTTGCAGGTGTTTTGAGTTGATTAGCTGATTGGCATGTCACCATATTCTAATTGGTTGAGATTTGTGAATTGGGGGGGTTAAATGTGGGTTAAATCTGAGGCAAAATCATCACAATTTAAAAAAACAAAGACTAAAACCACTTCAGTCTGTGTGCATTGAATTTATTTAATACACGAGTTTCACAATTTGAGTTGAATTACTGAAATAAATGAGCTTTTCCATGACATTCTCATTTACTGAGATGCACCTGTATATGCTACTTTTATTATTATTATTATTATTATGTTTTCAGCTACCTGCCAAGGCAACATTTTACATTTTCATTTAGTTTAACTTTATGCACTAAAATAACTAAAATAATAATGAAACAAAGATAATTAATGCATACTGTATAGAAATTTTTTAAACCAATAAAATTACTTAAATTTCAACTAAAATTGTATTTAAAATGGAAATTCAAAATAAAAACTATTTAAAAAATTATAAACTGTAGTTTTTATTGGTCATCTTACTAACTACACAGCTATGTTCAAAATAAATGAATAAATACACATTCAATTTATTTGAGTTGAGTATGTGATCAGCACCAATATGTGGAAAATACAGTTAAAATACAGTTCAGCATCACTTGTACAAAAATATTGCATTGCAAAATGATTCACTATTCAGAATCAAATATTAGCGCAGTATTATAATTGTTTAAAATGTGCATAAAGGACATTTCTTCACACTTTCCTCTGCTGCTCTGTAGTGGCCAGGAGAAGATTTACGACATCATCTCCGAAACCATTGCCAATGACTTTCCGCTGTGGTTCCGTAAAGTAATGAGTTACGTCACCAGTCCTGTGGTGGTGCTGCCCGCTCTGCTGCTACTCTTGTAAGTAGACCACTTCTCTCTACACTGGCCTTAATTACCACTGAGAAAATAAGAATTATTGTTAAATATTATTAGAATTTAAAATACCTGTTTTCTATAGAATAGAAGGTAAATAAACCTTACTGTCATTTTGGATCAGATGAATGTGTCCTTGCTGGGATTTATTGTAATGCACTATAGTTGTTTTTCATAGTCAGCTGTAGGAAAAACACAGATTGGTTCAGTTAACGAGGAGCATAGCTTCATTGCTGCTACTTTAGGAGTTACATTTACAAGTTTTGGCATATGATTAGAGAGTTACCTTCCCCTTAATGTCCAATATCATCATGTTGGTTTTGTCAAGCCAACATAATCCGACCAGGCGAGCCTGACAGAGGCCAGTTACTCAAGCTTGTGTTGTTCGTGGCTGTCTCTTTCAGCATGCTGATCTACTATCTCCAATCCATCGCTAGATCACTCAAAGTCACCAACAGCCAGCTGAGACTGCAGCTGCAGACCGTAAGCACTCGAAACTGAATATCATCATGATGTATTTCGGTTCATTTAACACATCCGTGATTTACAATAAGGAACCTGAGTGAAACAGGAGGAGGTCTTTGGATTTCATATAATCTCATTTCTCCAGCAGTTTATTTTATAATGCTAATTAAATCTCCTGTTGCAGGAGAGGACAGACGACAAGAAGAAAGTATTTCAGTTAGCTGCAGGTACTTTGTCTATAAACTATTACGAATACAACAGAACATTTCCGGCCCATTTCAGTACCGGCCAAAATGATGTAGCCTACTCACAATATATAACGTCATAAGCCAATATCAGCTTGTCACCAGTTGGCTGGACATTTGAGTGTGTAAATGTGTGATTTACAGCACGTCTGCAGGGACCTGAGGGTGGTGATAAAAAGCTGGAACAAGAGAGTGACATTACTAGTATTGAGTCGCCTGCCTCTCCTCCGCGCCGCAACGGCAGCGTCACCAACTTTGAATCTCCCGTTCGCCATGGCATCCGGACCATAACACAGTCTGCTTCACGGCCGGACATCCCTAGAGCCGCCGGAGCGACTCGGAGCCCCTCTGTTCCTGTGCGGCAGAAACACAGAGCAGAGCCTGTGGCCAGTAGGTCTGTGCTGATCTGTGGCTTTATATTTCACTGCTGCTTAGTTTCCATACATCTTCAGTTCATGACGTTTCATTGCCCTCCATTTCTGCCCGTGTAGTGCTTTCAGAATGTACAACAGCCCCTCAGTTCCCCAAAGACAAGTACGACGAGTGGAGTACATACCCATCAGGTTTGGTTATGAATAAGCATAACTCTGCAATTTTGTTTTTACCTATGAGTGTCATCCATTAAAGCAGTGTTCTAGAATTCAATACAAATGAAGCTATATCAACAGCATCTGTGGCACTTAATGCAGAAAATAATATCGGTCCTCATTTCTTTTAAGGTAAAAAATAATGGATTATTACCTGGATTATAGTAAAGTGGGTAAAGTAAAATACTACACTTGAAACACTGTTTCAAAAGCACAGCCACTATATTTAAACATTATAGGTTTTTGACATAATGTAAGACTAGTGTGACAGAAGCACTTGCTGATGTTGTGTCTGTGTAATGTATCCAAATATTTAATTTTTCATACCGTGTTACTTCAGCTTGATATGCATTAGGATGCATAAAGCAAACTGCACTGCAGGAATTATGTCAGTAAATCATAACCAGAAGTTCATCTACTCTGAAAATTAGTCCCTGCTCAAAAAGTGTAATTTGGACTGCTTTACTGACCAAACAAAAAACTGCAACACTTTTTGAATAATTCATGTTAAGTGCTTTAACAAAATAAAAACTTTATATTTCTGCTTTAAACCGTTTAGAACACTGACTTTCTTGGCTTCAATTGTTTATGTGCATTAAATGTGCTTTTTTAATTTATTATTTATTAAACTCAAATATCAATCATTCTCTCTTTCTATACTTTTCTTCATTTGATGTTATACTCATATTATACTTGGCAATGTGTGTCTCATGAAGCATTGCTTTGGGATACATTGCTTGTGATGTTCTTTCTTTGTAGGTCAGTGTTTGCTAAATGGATAAATGTAAAAGTAGATGCTGTTCAAAGAGCTTCACTCAAAAATAAAAAAAATCAAGCTTAAATATCTATCTGTATCTATACCTTATATTGCTTTATCATATCAGATCATAGGGTCATAAGTGCTTGCACTTTGAGAGTAAAACTTAATTTGACTTTACCTTTCATTTCATAAAATGCAATGCACTTCATACTACTTAATTAAAGGAAATGTTCACTAAAACTGAAGACATGGTCATCATTTACTCACCATCATGTCATTTCAACCCTACATTGTTTTCCTTTTTCTGTGAAACACAAAGTGAGCGCTTAAGTAGAATGTGGGCAGATTACTTTTCTGGTGGTTTTAGTCATTGACCGTATAAATCACCATCCTTTTTTTTTTTTTTGTCTTAACATCTCCTTTTTATGGAAGCCCGTTCCCACTACTGAATAAAACATAAAACAAGGTTATTGCGACGTTTTAACTCACAATTCTGATGTTTTTTTCTGACTATTACACAATTGCTAGTTATAAAGTCAGAATTGCTAGTTATAAAGCCAGAATTGTTAAAGTCAGAATTGCGAGATAAAAGGTCAAAATTGTGAGTTATAAAGTCAAATGTCAATAAAGACCGAATAAAGCTTTTGGAACTACTTAGTAAATGATGAAAAAACAAAAGAACTGCAGTTTTGGTTGAACTATTCCTTTAACATTAATTACAAGCTGCATCATAAAGGTAAATGTGTGTTGTTTGAGTTTATAAAAGGTAGACCGAATATGTGCACACACATTAATTTCACATGTTGCATTTTCTAATATCCAGGCATTCTGGGTACTTGGGCAGCAACAGTGGATCCTGCCGCTCCAAGTCCTATCACAACATGGCCTATAACCCCTGTGCACGGTATGCTGAAAACATCCACTCCGATCCGCTGTTTCGGAAGAACCTCCGGCCTATGCGCATCGAGCCCAGTGTAACCACGGCTCAGAGCTACGCGGGCCGCCGGACACATGCGACACGATATGTCATTGTCAATGAACACGAAGCTCGCAAGAAGCTCATGCGCTCAAATACACGCATACCAAGACATTACCACCTCGCAGACGAACCAACGGAGATCGTAGAGCTTTATCCACGCAGTGTGAAGTGCTACATTCCTCGTACTCCTCACCGAAGCCACCAGCCACACCTCAGTGAGGAAGAGGAGGAGGAAGAGGAAGATCTGAAGAGCAGCACGAGGAGGGGGTCGTCCAAACAGTCGAGCCGTCCAAGATTGCTGTCAGATATCCATCAGACAACGCGATTCTACATTGGCAATACGATAAACAGTCAGTTGTCTATGGAGCAGGGTTCATACGGCGATGAAGAAGAGGACGATCAAGAAGATGACTGGGTGAACGACCCTCAAACAAACATCCAAGGCCCAGAGTCAGCTCACAGGTATGGTGAACCATACATCAAGCCCAAGACCAAGCATAAAGTGGAGCCGTCGCTGACCGAATCGGATTCGGCATCGCTAGCATCCAGTAGTGACCAGCAAAACAGCAGCACTGACCAATACATCCAAGTCATTCACAACAAAGAGAAGTACCTGAAGTCCAGCGCTAAGCTGACCAAAAAGAAATCCAAGAACAGCGTTAAACTGAATGTTCCTCGTACTGATGATCTTGCCTGCTCCAACGTTTAACCTGTTTAGAGCTACAGTAAAACTGAGATTTTGGCTCTGTTCGAAAACACTGGTAAGCTGTCTTCATACTGATGGAAGCTTTTTAGGTTTACACCAACACTTCTTTTAAAATCAGAACAGATTTGGAAACATTAGGCATCATACATGATCTGATGACATTTCAGTTGTTGCTAGAAGACATGTGACAAATGAAAACAATATATTCAAAAATCTGCTTAAAATATCAAACGCGTTTGATATCATCCAGCTGGATAGGATCAAGTGGACCATCATACAGTACGCAATTTTCTGTGAACTCTGACTGCCCAAAATCTGCAGAATGACTTTTGGACACTAGGATCAACTTGTTCAGGGCAAAACTACAGGCAAAACTCCTGTAGTGTATTCTAGCCTTGAAACCCCACCTTCTGGCCGAATTTCGAATTTTGTAATTCGTATGCATCCTTTACCAGAATGCACCATGAGAAACGCAGCATTCCAAACAACTTGGATTCTCCCATAGATATGCATACATAGATGATTTATGGGCATCTATATGTAAGCCACCCACCATATTGAAATGGTCAAAGACAGTCCATGAACACTCGAGAGCAACTATGCGTCTGCAACCGTTGATATACGCATGTATGAATATCTGTATCTGCAACAGACTTTAGCAGATGATTTTGCTGAACTCCAATAAAGCCATTAGCTAACACAGCATTAAAAACTTACTGTACCACAATTTAGAAACCTGTAACATTGAGTTAATACATATTAAAAACACAAGCTAACACATTCTCACTTATGAAAGTTTATCCCATTTCTTCAGGAATTTTGGCAGTTTTTACAACCAGAGGCTGTGCACTGTTGTGGCATGTTGGAAAATTCATTATTTTTTTGTTTTTGTTTTACTGTAAGTGATGACACAGTGACCATTCCAAGATGGTGGACATGTTGACCTGTCTAGAGTGATCGAATGTGGCATCATATAAGCCCCTTTCACACTGTGATTCCGGCAAATACACGATTAAGTGTTCCGGCAATTGTTGCCGGGTCATGTTTGCTTTCACGCAGAAGGCGACACGGCAATGTTCCAGCAATTTGCCGGGTCCGACATGCAGTGTGAAAGGGGCTATACATATCTATGAGATCCTCCCACTTCTGCTTAAAAATAACTACTTGAATAGTGCACAAGTAAGGATAATCCAACTAATTCAGAGTAGATAAATCAATTCCCAACTTCAAGAAGAACAGTTTTCAAGTTGATGGCAACTAAAGTGACATTCTATTGGTTATTTTAAGGGAACACTACACTGTTTTTGAAAATCGGCTCATTTTCCAGCTCCCCTAGAGTTAAACAGTTGAGTTTTACCTTTTATAAATGCATTCATCCGATCTCCGGGTCTGGCAGTAGCATAGATCTTTGAATCTGATTAGAATGTTAGCATCTCGCTAAAAAATGACCAAAGAGTTTTGATATTTTTCTTATTTAAACCTGACTCTTCTGATGTTACATTGTGCACTAAGACCGAAAGAAAATTAAAAGTTGCTATTTTCTATAGGCTGATATGGCTAGGAACTATAGCTTATTCCAGCGTAATAATCAAGGAACACTGCTGCCATACCATGGGTGCAGCAGGAACAGTGAACACTGCGAGATGCTAATTGTCTCATCAGTTTCAATGATCTATGCTAAGCTAAAAGCGTTACCGCCAGACCCGGAGATCGGCTGAATGGATTCGAAAACAGTAAATCTCAACTGTTTAACTCTAGGGGAGTTGGAAAATGAGCCTATTTTTAAAAATAATGGTGTATTCCTTTAAATGGAGTTGAGTTAGTTCTGAGTTCCAGGTTGTTTGGAATAAAGCATGACTAGAAATTATTGACGTTGCAAATGGGGAACTGAGTATTCCCTCTTCTGCCTGCATCTAAAAAACAGCATACAGTATATCCATCCAAGATGGTGGATAGAGTTGAGAGAAATTATTATTATAAATAGTGCATTCCATTAAATTATGAAAAAATATGTTAGTGTGTAGTGTAGCACATGCAAATGATACATTTTGAATGCCAGGAGCTGTCTATGAGGTGTGTTCCAGTCATTTATGAATTCTCATTGTAGTTAGGATCCCTGCTTACAATCAGCTGCCGAAGCAGTAGAAGCTTGGTTTTGGAACAGAGCCAGTGATTTGGTGTAATACATATAGGTTTATCATATAAAAGTTGCAGTTTTGCCTTGTAAAGCACAAATAAATAACTACCCTGTATACTTTGCATGTAGCCTATCGAGATTTGCAGAATGTGCTGTCTGATTCAAGGATGAAAAACGTGAATTCAAGATTGGGTGTGTACGAAAAAAAAATAAAAATGTAACACTTTGAATATCAATATTCAGATTAACAGGTTAAAAAAAAACCTCTGTTTGAGTCCAGAAGTGTGTTGCAGATTTTTTAAACGCACTGTGAGGTATTGACAGTCAAGTAATTTTTAGTGCTTTTTTAAAGGGTCATGAAACCCTCTGTTTTAGCACTGGTTTGCTCTCACTGATTTTTTTATTAAGTGGGTGTTGTAAATAGTGCATTCCATTTTTTAAAATGAGTTTAGATGAGATTGTCAGCTTTTGATGTACTGATTTCTGTAACTTCATCAAAGGATATAATGTTTTGAGATACACTTCAAAACAGCAAAACTAATCAAAACCATTGTTAATAGCCTACTACAGAATTCTATTTATTATAGATAAAAATACAACATCTGCTCAAACAAAAGTAGCTCGATTATTCAAAATTGCTCCATGTTCATCTAAATGTGATATTAATAAAATATTTTTATGAAACTAATTCATATTTAAATAAGTCTGTGTTTATTTAACAATACATACGACAATGGGGACGAGTCAACGTCCTGTAAAACAGGATCAAATCCGAAAACTCAAATTCCCAGAATGCAACATTCTTCTGACGAGCTACTGACTAAGGAAGTGGCCTTTTACTGATTTTTTTTTTTTAGTTATGATGATTGTATGGCGTTAGACAGGTTAATTGTCTCTTTTTTATCGTTTTGATCGCGCATGTTTAATTGCATCGTTCCGTTGATCTCTGTTGAACTGTATCATTATCCGCTCGGTCGCGATGACAGTCACTGTGATCATCTGTAACTAATGAATGAACCGACAACATCTGACCTATTATACCAGAAACTGGCATATTTAACTGTAGCCACTGTTAGTGTAAGTAAGTTACTTGAACCAAGATCCCGGAAAAATCGAAGGTAAATTGTTTAATTTGACGCTATTTAGCAGCTCCCGACAAAACGATTTGAATAACGTTGCATGTGCAGGACAAGCGATAAAGTAATATATTTAAAAAAAAACAATATAACCGCTCTTCATCGTAATGGATTACATACAAATGGCCAGATCAGTGGAAGACCGTCTGTTGAGCTACAGAAAAGACGAGTCCGGATGGAAAACGTGCAAGAAAAATGTAAGTATTCAACAGAACTGAGTAATTTTGTCATTTTTTTGCAGTTGTTGGTCTATAAACAAACATTGTGTTTTATTTCTAGAATGATGTTGTGGTGTGTTGGAGACCCTCTTGTGAATTCGCGGGATATGTGTAAGCATACATTTGTAAATTAAACTATGATCCTGAATTTGTCACCGTGACGTCATATGTGCTGACTTCTCGCGCATGTGTTGTATAAATACTTTAGTGAGCGAAACCTCTCTTACATAGCTATTAGGCTATATGAGAAAGGTAATTCACTCATAAAACTGAACATTAGGCTATTCAGCCTGTGAGACTGAGAACTCTGTAATGTTGCTTAATAAACATTATATATATATATATATATATATATATATATATATATATATATATATATATATATATATATATATATATAATATATATATATATTAGTACCATGATTATTTTATACAATTATTAATTGTTTTAACATTTACTTATTTATATCCACACTATATTCTGCATATTTACTTTTTTTTTTTCTAGCATTTTGCACGGTGCCGTCGACATTGTGCGCAAACATCACGGCAGCATTGACATTAACCTTTGTCCCGTATGCATGAGCAGTGATTGTGTGTTCTTTGGGGTTTTTAGGTATAAGGGTGAGGGGATTGTCAATGGCAGTCCAGAGAAGGTGTGGGACTGCTTGAAACCTGAAATAAATGGGCTACGTGTAAAATGGGATGCTAATATAAAAAAGTTTGAGCTGCTTGAGCAGGTGTCTTCGGTAAGAAAAACACAAATACACACCCATGTGAAAGGAGATCATTGTTGAGTTAAATCATATGACCTGACCGGTTCCTCTTACAGCTTAGTGTATGAAACAGTGTTTTATTTCAGGATTCTTATTTAAAATTGTCAAAGATCATTGATTGTACAGTCTCTTGAATCCCAGTTTAATGTGCACAGCCAGCTATAAGTAAGCCATTTGTTGGCTAACATCCCGAAAAGTGTAAACACTTGGGTGTATGGCAAATTGATCTGATTGTTGAGTTTACAAACCAGCCCAAAGAGCAACATTTGCTCAACCAATAGCGTGAGTTTAGCGTGAGGGCGTTTGTCCCATCAGTGTCTGAAGAGAGAAGTATGTGGGATACCTGTTCGAAAACAATAACTATTTTTGCCTTTTCCCTTTGCTTCACTATTAATAATTCTTATTTTTAATTTGCATTGAGATGTTCATGGTGCACATGGCATTGCAATGATTTAGTACATAAAGCAGAGATCATGCAACAGTAGATTTATAAATTTCTATATCCATCCTTTTTCATTCCATAGGATGTTTCGATCTGTCGAACAGTCACACCTTCGGCTGCTATGGGTATTATATCACCTCGAGATTTTGTTGATGTCATTTCCGTTAAACGCTATGAGGATGGCACGGTTTCATCAAATGGTACGCATGGCCTTTCTCCTTTAATTGGATCTGAATCTGACACTGAATAGAATCACAGGGTCATTATAAATAAGCATTAGACCACTATCTTAATAATGCTTTTATTGATATTGTCATCGATTTTTAGCTACCAATGTAAGCCATCCAAACTGTCCTCCTCAACCTGGCTACGTCAGAGGCTTCAACCATCCGTGTGGCTGCTTTTGTGTTCCTGTTCCTGGGTGAGTTTCTCAGGTCTTTGGTTGATGTAATTCAATCATCAGACAGCAGATGGTGGTAAAAAATAACATTTTAGATGCATGAGCTAGTTCATAAAATGTTTACTTTTTTCCTCTCTCTCTCTGTAGGGAACCAGGCAAAACGCAGCTGTTCAGCTTTTTCCAGACTGATCTTGGAGGTCTGCTTCCTCGTTCGGTTGTCGATTCATTTTTCCCCAGTAGTATGGTGGAGTTTTACAGCAACCTGACCAAAGCCGTAAAAACGCTGAAATAGCACCAATGGCACTTTATAGATAATAACCCCCTTTAAACTTAAATGTGACCCTGGAGCACAAAACCAGTTTCTGTCGCTGGGATATATACTTTTAGCAATAGCCAAAAATACATTGTATGGGTCAAAATTATAGATTTTTCTTTTATGCAAAAAATCATTAGGATATTAAGTAAAGATCATGTTCTATGAAGATATTTAGTAAATTTCCTACCATAACTATATCAAAACTTAATTTTTGATTAGCAGTATGCATTGCTAATAATTAATTTGGACAAATTTAAAAGCGATTTTTCTCAGTATTTAGATTTTTTTGCACCCTCAGATTCCAGATTTTAAAATAGTTGTATCTCTGCCAAATATTATCCAAGCTTAATAAACCTTACATCAATGAAAACTTATTTATTCAGCTTTCAGTTGATGTATAAATCTCAATAAAAAATTTACACTTAAGACTGGTTTTGTGGTCCAGGGTCACAAATACCTAATTGCATTAAATCAAGCTTTAGTGGAAAGTGAGTTTACTGTACTTTTAGATTTATTCCTGATTCTTCCGATAGTTACACGTGTCCAAACACACCTGCACATAGGCCATTTTATACAGAGTTAAGAGTACTGGAACATTTTGTTTGACATATTATTTCAGAAAATCTGAGAACTTTTGCACAAAAGAATTATACATTTATGCATTTGGCAGATACTCTTACAGGCTTTCTGCAGATTTTAGGCTTAATTCACTTTTACACAATGAATATTTTCCTCATTATTTTTGTCTTGATATTTTTGCCGATCAAATATCTCAACATCCTAAATCACGATACAGTTACTTGAGATGCAGAATTAATATATGAAGTCTGAAACTGAACTTAATGCCACAAAATTAATTGAGTTTATGCTTAAAAAAGGAAATATTTGTCAGAGGGGTCTGAAATTGATCTATTTTTGTTCAAATATATCCAAACTCCATTTGGGTGTATTTCTCAGAAACAGATCACTTTGCTTCTTGATTTAAAAAAATTTTTAGAACCTTGTACCACAGAACAAGACACAATAACTGAGAAATAGCATCTCTTTTTTTTTTTTTTTTTTTGCAGTGTAATCCGAAGCTACAGTGAAAGTTATTTCCATACTCTTGGTTGGGAACAGAAGTATTTAAGCCATAAGCTTTTTATTTGAGTCACAGAGCTCTTGATAGACATTTGAAGTATTTCTATATTTGAATAGAGATATTTTAGTGCATAAAAGGCTTTGGCAGATCAATGTTTACTGACAGACACATATCTTCAGACCAATTTGAAGAATTGCAATCGCTGCTGTTCTCGGTTAACACAGCTGAGTTTATGTACTGTATTTTTGAGACTGACAAAAAAGGCCAGAACAATCATGATAGAATTATGATGAGGGATGTTAGATATAATGATAAAAGACCAGCAGGCTCAAGGTTTAGCTGGTTAGCATGACCCCAGTGACCCTGCTGGTGATTATTTAACCAGTATAAAGCTTTTTTCTCCACTGATGGCCAATCGAAAGTATCCTCGTGTTTGTGTATCCAAGTATCCTCATCCACTTGGTCCTGTGCCAGCCAGATGAGCAACTGCCATTAAGATGAATGAGAATTCTAGTAGAACAGGGAGTTGAGTGGAATCCTGTGTGGAATCAGAGTCAATAAGAATGACCACATTTTTTTAGTTCCTGAGTATGAATTGAGGTCGAGAACATGATGCTGAATTTGAATTAGAATTTACTGTAATTTATGTAAGATTAATTAAACAAGTGACTGAATGAAATGTAAAGAAATCATCTGAAATATTAAAAAATAATATTTAATATAGTATATTATGTACTTAATAAATTAACTGATGAACCATGATGAACCATGGAAGAAAGTTAAAAGAGATAGTTTACCAAACAATTCTGCCATCATTTACTCAAACTTAAGTTATTCCAAAATGTAAATGAGATTCTGTATTCTTGCTGAAGACAAAATATATTTAGAGGAATGTAGGTAAACCAAATTATGGCTGGTAGCCATTGACTTCCGTAGTGTAAAAAAACAAACAAACAATGGAAGTAAATGGCTACCAGCAACTGTTTGGTTCAGACTCATACAGGTTTGGTGTGAAATCTCCCTTTAATTTCCCCAAATGCTCAAATTTTCCCAAAAGTCTAAATGATTGTTTGGCTAAAATGTTCCTTTGTTGTTTGATTTGTATTTGAATTTTAAATCTAATTTCAAATTCTATTCAAATTTTGCATCCTGTGAGGCGTGGCCAGTTTAATTTAAATTTACATGCATGGAATAAAAGGGAGTGCATTTTTTTAAAATGATCGTTTTGCCCAACCTTTTTAAAACATTAAAAAAATATGGAAATTATGATTTTTTTCTTTTCCATAGAAATAGTAGAAATTAATCCTATTTTGGCCTTTTATCTCTGCTTGTAATCGCACGTGGACAAAGGGACTGTTAATATATCATATACGACTGACCTCAGAGAGAACCCAGTGTGTGTTGTGTGAATTCTTGACCTCTTCAAATTACTGTTTGCCCTTTTGTGTCTAGCTGCACGATTGTCCTCCTGACATGTGTCTCAACCAGTAGGTACTTAGTGTTTTTATGCCTGTATGCTGTTAGTGAAATTACTGTGAATGCATGCTTATGGCCTGAAAATGTGTGCTTTTTTATACTGTAAATGAGCAGTATGCTCTAGTGCATTTCAGGATTATTTTGGGAGTCTAGATTTTACATCAGTTTTTGCAAGAAATGTGTGCTTGACTTTACTAGTATTGTGCAAAGTTCTCTGTATGTTTTAATAACACATTTACATTCCGAAAGCAGTGTGTCAGTTCAGTTCAGTTCAGTGAGAGTTTTTGATTATTCCAGATTTGACATTTTCTTGAAATCAACATGAAATGTCATTTGCAAGTCATTTTACTTCTATAAACTGATGTATTTAGAAGAAAACATTTGCCGGTACTTGATTTTATCCTCCTGAAAGTGATTGGATCATGAAAAAAGGGGCGGTACAAACCAGAATGGAGGCAGATGATTGGATGGGACAAGTCGGGTTCGTAACGGGCGAAGCAAGCCAGTGTATTTTCACAATACATCATTTTTAATAACATGCAGTGATAGACCTAGAAATGTGCATTGAAATCAGGTCATTTCTCATTTCATGTTGATTTCAAATGTGTTTTTAGTGTGTTTTTGCTCAGTGCTGTTTTTTATGTCCACCTGCCATTGACCGTGGGACGTCTGTGTACTGTTTGTTAATACTTAATACAAAAAAATTGCACTTTGTAAAACCCATTGTATGATTCACCTTTTAGATTCTGTTTTCAGATATAAAAAAAATGACTGATGACAATATATATATTTTGTATCACACTTTATTTCAACATTATTAAAACAAAGCACATTACAAAGTAATTACATGTAAAACATCTTTGTTCTGACACAGTTTCAATATATTAAGGTCTTTCTTTTTAAGAGGGAAAAAAAACTAACAAGACCAGAATACCAGAGGCACAGTAGTTATTATTATTTTTTTAATGATCAAAGGTGTATTCTGTTAGATAATACTGTAGATATTCTTGAAAATATCAAAGGAATATATTTATTATTTCTGGCTTTGATGAAAAACTAGAGCAATGTACTGTTAGGGGGAGCATTTGACAAAAAAAAAAAAAAAAAAATGTTTTTTAAATATTCTATTTCTGATCTCTCGAAAACCATGTGCCACAAATGCTTCATCACATGTTCTTTACTTTCTGCTTTGGTGAAATTTGTAGAAATATATCCGAAACTATTTACAGGCTTGTGCAAATCATTCCATCAAAACAGGCAGACTTGAAAAGTATCTTTTTTTTACTTTCATTGTTTTATGAATCCCTGATTGTAACAGTAAAACGGTCCTATACCAGCACAGTGAAGCGCTATAAAACAAGCTTTCCTTACCATGTAGTACCACATCATGCAGTGATGCACATCATGCACATCATATAGGAGATGAAAGTCATATTGTCAATATGAATTAATGGTAAAATGGATCAATCAAGGCAACTGAATGATCTCAACAGGGTTTCCCAGTCATGGAAATAGTTATTTTTCACTCCTTTCTTGATTGCAGTAAAAAAAAAAAAAATTATTATTATTGATCAAATCATATGGGAACCCTGCTTTTAATTAACACTGATTTGTAATGTACTTTTTTTTTTTTAGCAAGTGGAGGCATTTCACCATGGCTTGAAATTAGGTATTGCATAACTTAAAGTTGATTCAAATTTGGGATAAGTCCAGTATTTTATTCTGGGTGCTTCTCAGTGGAAACATCGCCTTTTTTTCTCTTAATGACCAGTGCGAATGGCCCATCATTTAGGCCTTTAATGAGTGTCCAGGCCTCAAAGCGTGTGAGACCCTGCAGAGACGAGTCCTGTATCTGCAGTACCTCATCACCAGACTTCAGCCCCTTTTGCTCAGCGTCACTCCCTGCCAGAGAAAATACAGTATATATTGTATGATTCATGCTGCATTTTAACTTGCAGGCCCACATGTAATCTGCACCCACATAATTTTGCAAAAAGATTTCAGCAAAATGAGAAAACAACATCATATTTGTTAGTTTATAAAAGGTTTTGGATATTTTGATGCAACACTGAAATTAATTTGGTGTAGAAACACTTTTTTCTCTGAAATTTACAAACAAAGTAGCATTGAATTAGATGTGAATTTTAAGTAAAAAGACTGAAATGGTATATGCTCATACTCCAATAATCATTGTTTTATTTCCCACTTAAAAAAGGCATTTTTTACAGTACAGTACTCTTAAAGAGAAATGTAGCATTACATCCCGTGCTCACCAATGGATCCTCTGCAGTGAATGGGTGCCGTCAGAATGAGAGTCGAAACAGCTGATAAATATTTTAGAGTGAAAAAAAGCATGTTTGTAATAAGTTCATCAAGACGTTTTAACATTTTTGCAAAAATGTAGCTTTTCACTTTTCACAAAAGACATTAATTGTTGGACTTGACTGATGTGGATTACTGTGATGTTTTTATCTACTGTTTGGACTCTCATTCTGACGGCACCCATTCACTGCTCAGGATCCATTGGTTAGCAACTGATGTAAAGCTAAATTTCTCCAAATCTGTTCTGAGAAAGAAACCAACTCATTTAAATCTTTAATGACCTGAGGCTAAGTACGCTTCAAGCAAATGTAAATTTTTGCGTGAATCATTCATTTAAGGTTTAGTTGTAGTCTCACCTGTAAATATTCTGTTGACTGTTAGTGGTCTGTCACCATTAATGGAGCCTTTTCCTCCCTCAAGACTAAACCCAACTCCACCTGCATTCTTCTCCAACTCGATTGTTTCAACTTCACCTCCATCGTCCCCTAAGAGTCATTTTTTAAAACAAAAACCATAGAATGAATTAACCAGCCTGATCTTATGGTAATTCAGATATTTAAGAGGTGGCTAATTCGTATGAATTTTGTACAAATTAATACGATTTACGAGTACGTAATTTACGAGTTGCACAATTCATATTAATTTGTACGATTGACCTTCACCTAAACCCGCCCCTAAACCTACCCATCACTGGGATCTAGACAAATCGTACAAAATCCAACGTGATCTCATGAGAATACGTGTGTATTTTTACGTTAAATGTGGTTCTACCAAATACTTATGTTTTCATGCGCATAAAAACGTACAAATACTTACGTGTTAGCAGCTAAACAAACGTAAATAATTTAACGTAAAGTGTGAATTCATATGAATTCCCATGTATTAATATTATCGTATTAATAAAATCGTATAAGTGAGGTGGTACGAGTTCGTATAAATTAGCCACCTCGTAAAATACATACGGATTTTTCATGAGATAGTGTTGGAATTAACACATATTTTGCATACTCATATTTGGATAACATTCATTTTCTAAATGTTATTAACATGATCATAAAACCCAGTGAAATGTGATGTTTGGAACACCAGCTGTTAAAGGACTAATCCATAATGGCAGCACAAATTTGGCTTTCGTTTACAAAGAATTGTGAAAAACCAATATCCCATCCAAGTTTTCTAAAACTGTAAAATTTCTCAGCAATTTCCAGTAAACTTGTGAAAGAACAGATGATGTGTCAGATTTGGATAGAATTAATCCATCTGTGAAACATGAATTCTCCTTGTGGAAAACTAGTCCAGTTCAAACAGGGCTTTAATTTGACTTCAGTCATATAGTTTTGTTTTTTATTACACAACATGTAGCTCTGGTAACATTCCTGTATTCCTTTTGTGCCCTATTAAACATTGACATTAAACATTAATGCCATTTCTGTTCTGACGTCAGTGATGTTGGCCCACCTGTGACGCTGCTCTCTGTCCCGCCGCTGCAGCTGGACTCATTAGCGTTAGCACCTCCCTTCCCTTCTGGGTCATTGTTTTTGGACACCACTATCACCGCCTGCTTCATGGTGCGAGCCTGCCTGAGAATCGCTGTGGCATCGCTGTGTGTGATGTTTTTTAGCGTTTGACCGTTAATGGACAGCACCTCATCTCCTCTTTCTATGGTGCCCTCCTGAGCAGCCAGACCACTGGGAAACACCCTGTGAACCTGAAGGAACATGATACAGTAAATAAACAAAAAAAACATATACAGTACATTAAATAAATATATACACTTATTTTGCTAGTATTGACTGTATACATTTAGCATTTATAGTGGAACCACTGGAAGTTTGTTAAAACTTTGTTTAAAAAGATGTTAAAAGTTTAGGGTAGTATTTAAAAAAAAAAAGCCTCATGTGAAAAGTGCATGATATTAGCTACTATATTAGCTGCTAAACTCATAAAAGGACCTCAGAAGTAGTCTCTTGTGACGTTTATAAGAAATAAACCAAAATTTCAGCAGTATGGGCACTAATTTCCCATGATTTCAGTGGTTTGTCCACTAAAAATCATCCCTTCTGCCATCGATTTTCACATTTAATGCTGAAAAACAAGTTTGAAGCCTACTGCAAAAGGAAGGTTATAGTCAGTGGTGTCAAACCTGGTCCAAATGGATAATTTTTAACTTATTACATTCATGAATAAGATTTAAGAGATTTCAAGCTTAGATATTTTGCTTGAGATCTTATTTTGTGTTTCAGGTTACCAAGAAAGAAATATCGATCTACACGTGCAAATGATGACCAAATTGAAGAGGTTGTGTCTCCGGTTGACAGGTAAAGTAGATGAGCTGTGGTGTGTGGTTTATATGGAGATACAGAGACGTCACTCACTGTAGTTGCTTTGTTCTCCAGATCAATACCGCCAGCAATGCTGAAACCCAAGCCAGCTCCTTCTTCTTTATGTAAAATCACAACATGGATGTCTTCCAGTTGCTAATGGACATTAAGAAATCAAAATCAGACTTGTTTATTGAGTATTTCATGGTTCAAAAACCCTCTTTGTATCTGTGGCTGTACTGTAAGCAGAACTGCATTCAGCAAAGCTGTTATTCTAGAACATGCTGAAGAACAATCTGCATTTGTGAACACGGTTTTATTACTTTGTAAAGAACAGCTGCTACATTGATGATTTCCAGGTGGCCTGGATCCTGTTCCCACTCGATTACATCATGCAGTTTTGAGAGAAATATAGAGATATTGCCTGCCCTAGTGTAGCACTTAAGAATCTCGTTAATAACTATTTTGTCAAAATCAGATAAGCATCTGGTACTATCTTACAAGATCTCTTGTCATGCCAAAGGACCATTTAAAATGAACTATAGAAAATTCAAAAAAGCTTAATTGAGTCCATAATGCAGTCCCACTAACTAGACTAATAGAGCTAACCCCTCATCTTGGATTACTTTTACAGTTCCCCTTCTTTATATAACAGAAAAGCTGGCATGCCCTCAAAAGATTTCTGCAAAATATTGACACTTCCTGTTTTTCTGAATTTTGATCCTACACCACAAAACATTATTTCTAAGGGTATGTACATAGTGCTCATAAATGCAAAACAGTGCAACAAAATGTACCTAAGAGGAACATTGCAACACTGCCACAGTCAGGAAGTCACACTCTTGACCAACAGAAGCACGTCTTTTTAGATATTTGTTTTTCAACTCTGCTAGCAAGTGAGCTTTAGAATGTAGCACCACATTAAAAAAGGGTTCACTGACCTTTAAGAGCACTTTAAATTATGCTGTTTCGTTATAGAGAACTGGATGTGGAAGTAATATATGCCAGACAACAGCATGTACTTTGTTGTATCAGTTCTATTGTCATCAAGCCAGAGCTAAACCCACCCTTAGCGTGTCTTCATCCAGATCCTTGACTTCCTGGATCATCCGCTGAATCTCCTGTGCTGGAAGGGCTGAGAACATGGATTGGGCACAGACATCTGTGGCTGAAGTGAGCGCACCTTCAGGTTTCCATTCTTCCTTCTCGCACTCCTCCCCTCTCTCGATGGTACGCTCTCTCAGTTTAGCTAAGCTGTAGACAAGATATAAGTTAGCTTGATTGAAAGTGCCTTTGACCAGAGAAAGCCAACACTGTTCCTGAAATACTACCATATCCTGCAGAGTTTGGCTCCAACCCTATTCAAACACACCTGAACCAGCTAACCAAGGTTTTCAAGATTAATTGAAAATATACATTGGAGCAGGAGACATGCAAAATGTGCAGTGTTGGGTACCACTGTGTCTGCAACCCTTCAACCTCCATTTGGGATACTGCCAAGGCAACATTGGTTCTAGATCATGGGTGTCCAATCCTGGTCCTGGATGGCCAACGACCTGCAGAGTATAACTCTAACCTGTTTCCAATACACCTGCATGAAAGTTTCTAGTAAAAGATCAAAATACCTTGACTAGCTCTGTCAGGTGGGTTTAATTATGGAGGAAACTAAACTCAACAAGACATTGGACATCCAGAAGCAAGATTGGACAACTTAGGCCTGGGACACAGATCGATTTTATAACTGGAGGAGACTACAAACTTTGTTTGCTTCATAGATTTATGGTTGAACTATTTTAACAATGTTCTTACTACCTTTCTGGGCCTTGAACGTGTCCATAGAGGGTCAGAAAGCACTTGGATTTCATCAAAATATCTTAATTTGTTTTCTGAATATGAACAAAGGTTTTACGGGTTTGGTACGACATGAGGGTGAGTAATGAATGATGGAATTTGACAGGACAAATAGGGCTCAAAATCAGGCTTAAAATCTTTAAGTGTTTGGCCAGCCTTAGACTTCTCCAAACTACAAACAAATTTTACGTTTCACTTGCACACGCTGTGGCCAATTTATACACATCTTACCACATCTATCTGTACACTACTTAAGCTCAAACATGCATGACAGGAAAGTGTTTTTTTTTCTTCTAACAGCGATAAGGACTAGTATGAGCGCATGCAAGACATTAGCATGAAATGGTCTGTTGTTTGTGACTAACTCAAAAGAGCTGCATTTCCGCTTCTTGTTTCATTTAAAACAGATTCCTGAATGATTCAAACCTCTGCAATGCCTTTATCGTGCAGCCAGTTCTCAACATAAAAGAAGCTGACATTGTTGGCTTCAGTCCCTGCGAGTGATCCTATCCCTTCCCATCAGCCAACACAACACTGCACAGAGTGTAATTACACCCCAAACGCTTTCATCTTACAAGCACATTTGTCCTGCGTCGTTTTTCAGAGATAATATGCTTGGATAAGTTGCATACCTTACAGAGAAACCCTTTTCGTTGTTTTCTAGTGCTGTTGAAGTTGGGGGCTTTTCACCAGGAGATTCTTCCTCTATTGGGTTATGAAGAGGAGATCCTGGTGGGGCACTCCAGGGGTTCCCAAACCGAATGCAAGGGGACTGCGGCAGAGATTGCATTGATCGCATCAAAGCATTGGACACTTGGTTGCTGAAGGACAAGATGATCCCCAGGCTCTCCCCGTCCAAGCCACCTGAGTTGGGGGCATCTGAAGAGGGACTGAGGGGTAGACTCCGGGTCCTCAAGCTCACCGCATGAGTTCCTTCACCTTCACTTTTTTCTATAGGAACTTCCTTTGAGCTACTCGATCTCCTTGGGACGTGGCTTGAAGGGGGCAAATCCTCTTCAGAAGGTGAGGGTTCCTGCTCAGTCTCAGTAACAGGTGGAAGCTCTTTTGTGGAGTCAAGAGCAGGTTCCTCAACAGGGATTTGCTTACAGGGCTCCGAATCATGAGAAGTTGATTGATTTTCTTCCTCTGCCGGGGAAGGATGGGGCTCTGAAATGATATCTGAACCGAGGGAAGCCGGTTCTTCCTTTTCTTCTTCCAGAGGCTGGGTGGTGGCTGAAATAGTTGGTGTAGACTGGCTGTCATCATTATTGTGTAAGTTGCTTGTGGTAACTTTAGTTCTCCCTGCATTGCTGTAGTCTGTAGATGAGGCTTTAGTCGTCTTCTCCACTGGAGGAAGAGAGGCAGTTGGGGCCAGTCGCCTGCTTGGCCTTTCGGCTCCATCAGGACTTGAGAAAGTCTCAAACGAGCTGATCTTCTGCCTGATTGACAAATTGGCTCCTGTTGAAGCGGCCCTCAGACTAATCCCAAAGGTCCTGCCAGTATTGTGGCTCCTGTTATCCGGATGCTTCAAAGCTTCTGTTATCGGTTTCCCAGACTTAATGCTCTTAATGCTCTGACGTGCCCATGCAGGCTTTGGAGCCACCGGTGGGGCTTTTTTGACATTGGGAGGTTGCTCAGATATGGAGTCTGTGGTGATGTTTGTGGGGTCAGTGGCAGTGCCATTAACCTCACTATCTCCATTTTGGTCACTCATGGTTTTGTAGCAGTAGGACTGGTTCTCCGGGCTTTCAGTCAGCTTTACCCAGGGGTCAAGTGGTTGATCTGTACTGACCTCCAAATGAGCCTGACGTCTCAGACCGACCCGCTTACTCGGACTACACACGTTAGATGGGGACTCTGGACCTGTAACATAATAGTGTACTGTTAATTTCCTTTTAATAAGCTGTCGAACAGAGAAGTGCAAAGTGAGAACTAACTCACATGCTGCCTCACATCCAATATTTGTCACAATGGACCTTTTTCACATTTGCGGGTTTCTCAGCAGTGGAAGTTGTCATAATTGGGTTAACTTGAAAAGCAGTGAATGGGAGAGTACCAAATATATTTTTTTGCATTCCCATCTGCTCAAATAGCAAAAGAAAAACTCCACGATAGTGTTTTCATGACTTTCAATAAAAGGAAAAAAATTCAGAGAGACTGATAACTGCAGTCAGAAGGGAGAATGATGTCGAATTGACCTTCCCTTGCATAGACGCTGAATTAGAAACTCCCTTGCATTAGCATTAACTGTTTTTTTTATTTTTTATTTGATGCATAGGTGATATAATACAAGGAATGGTATTACAAAAAGTAAAAAATACAAATATGAAAAACTTTCAAGGATTTAAGATGCTGATGACTGTTAAACGCGTCATCACAGTCTTGTGAAAAGAGTCCATTATTTTATTTTCATTCAAAAATAGAATGTGTTATGAAAATATTATAATATAATAATATTACTTTAATATGAATGTTAAAAAGAAAATAAAAAACATTGCTTTTCTTTTATAAAAATCTTGCTATACAGGAACTTACTGTTATCAGCTGAATCAGGAAATGAAAAGTCTCAGCATACATGTTTTGATCTTGTTCAAAATAGTATAAAGTAAATATTTAAATTAAAGTTACGCAACCTACGTGACATATATTTCTCTTTTTGTCATGTAATAATATTAACCAGTAGTTGGTGTATTTCAGGTTAACGTACCTCTGTGCTGTCTGTCCCCTCTGTGTGTTGAGTCACTTTTAGGCTCAGAGATACAGGCAGATGCTTTAGTTCCGACTTCTGCGCGTTTAGCCACTTCCTGTCACAAAAACAGGAAATGGTTGGCTGAGTTTGAGTCTTACCAAAAAAAAAAATCGAAAAGGTGTAGAAATGAATCCGGCATCATTTCATCATGCATCACTGTCGCACACAGAAACACAGGCATATACACACACACTACAGCCATGCCTCATGCTAAACACTCAAGCATTTCAATACCTGAATCACACATATGACAAAAAGATGCACTATTTTGCAAATAGATGTATAAAGTGCACACAGGTTCAAAGTTTTCATCAAACATTGACATTTACACGTCCAGAAAGAAGTAGCATGAATTTCTACGTACATTTTTAAACAGAAGCCTTGAGATCTTTCTCAAAGCCCTGTATAGACTGCAGAAAAACTAGATGCATGTGGAGAGACAATAAAAGATTGTGTAAGGCAATACAAGTTTTTAAATAATTATAGTCACTGTAAAATAAATGCCTACTTAGGATTAAAAATGTGTAAAGGAAATAGAAATTAGCATAAAGTAAATGCATTTGTAAAATGTGTAATAGTGCACGTTTTAGATTTTCCCCATTTTTCAGGTTTTTAATCAACTTCCTGATTTCACTAATTCATTTCAGTGATCCTGTGGTGTGATGAAAGATGGTGTGCATATATTCACTGTAGACTGAACTGAATACTGCTTAGTTTTATTTGGTTGACCCCTGTTATGGTGAACTTTTAAATTAAACTAAATTAAATTAAACTAAATTAATCAAGTAATGCAATGTGCAAGACTAATGAGTGCAACTTTAAAAACTTAAAAATGTTCACATCCTGTTGGGGACAGATTAGAAATATTGTATGTGAGTCACTCCAGCTAATCACATTAATTGACAAAATATTTATATAATGTAGTTTCTTAAATTATTATTTTTTTTATATTTCTAGAATTTGACAATAGATAATGGCAATATATTTAGTTTCCACACTGTTAAATTTGACACATATCAGTTTTTCACAGGTCATGATGAGAACCGTCATCCTGTTGAACAATTTCCTCATTTTATCGGAAATTGCATAAAATCAAAAACAATTTGCACACACTGTGTTATATTTATATATACTTTTTTTTATATGCTGTCCAGTCAGATGCATTCAAAAATCTATTTAAAAAATATAAGGGAAAAAATGGATCCCCCTTTTCTCTGAGAATTATGACAGCTGCTCACTTGCGCTTTGATGGTGCAAGATGTTCTCATGCAAAAACTGTGAAAAATTAGCCAATAAGGCAAGGGCTGCAGTTAAGCCAATCATGTCTTGACTTACTCAACTACCATATATGGGCAATGCATCACTCTTAAAGTGAAAACCGCCTACTTGTAAACAGTCTCTTTGACGGAGAGACAAAAAAAAGCAGTAGTTTAAACATGTATATAATTAATTTATTGTGCATAACCTCACTGACATGATATGTATAGCTTTGCAAACCTACACAAGGAAAATAAAACAAAGAAAATTTGATTTGAGAAAGATTTGAGTCAAAACAACCTCTTAATATTCTTTCTTTAATAAAAAATAGTGCATTTCACAAATGTGACTAGCCCTACCTGGCAGTTGCTTTGAGAAGGCAGCAGATCTTCGTCTTTCACTGGTGAACCTCGACTAGAGTCGCTTGAATCAGTCAGCGCTTCCTGACTGCTGACTTCCTGTCGCCTGCAGTACCTCCGTGCCTGGTTTGTTGCTCCTTGCATTGAGCTCCTCACCACACATGCACGCACATCTAATGTTTGTTGTCCAGTGAAATTCACTGGACTTTTATAGGGAATGTTATAGTCGTCGTCTGCGAACGAGGCTGGAGACAGTGTGTTATTAAGTGAAGTTTCACTGTTGCTTGTTAAAGAGACGTCCATGCTCTGGACTCTGGTGACATGCTGGGGTTCGAGGAAGGATTGAGTGGTGGTGCTGGCCGGTATACAGCGCTGGCTGTAGGCTCCCTCACTACACGATCGCATCATGGGTTTCTGTGTTCGTCTACAGGTCAAACAGCGGGTACACTTCTGTCTGCTGTGAGTACAGGCGTCAGATCTCCTCAGACCTGAGATCAGATACAGAGACATGTCTACATCACCTACTGGTCTTCTACACAGGAGAAATAATCATGGACAAGTTATTTTGTACAAATAGGAAACAAGAGACTGAGCAGACATGCCTCATCTGAGCCTTTGATGCAAGTCCAGGGTTTCAGCCTATGAATTTCCATGACATCTACATGAGTTCATGATTAATAAATGAATTGAAATAAAAATCATTATAACTTATTCAGGTTTCCATTTGATACCAATCTTTTTAAACAATGGATTTAAATTATTATTATTATGACACAAACAAATTTATGTTTTTCTCTGGTTTGCACAATTGTTTGTATTCTTTACACCACAAAATACATTATTAAGGGAGTAGAATAATATTTTATATATATTAAATTTTAGTAAATTATAAATATTATTATTAATCATTAATAGCATATTTCAAAATCATTTTATTTATAACATTTATATAGTTGTTGCTGTAATCTCTGAATCATATTAAGTGATTATTTTTATTATATATATATATATATATATATATATATATATATATATATATATATATATATATATTATTCATAATAATAATAATTATTATTATTTTTTGTTTTAGGTTTTTGAAATCTAAAAAAAAAAAAAACCATCCCTTTCCAAGTTGATGCCTGTAGGGAGGCTATAAATCATAATATTTTTGCCTTTTTAAGGTCTTTGCACACTGAGTCTAAAAAAATTGTATGCATTTCTCGTATTCGTCATCCTCTCCTATCAAAATGTTCGTTGCGGATGCAAAAATGCAGAAAATTGCACCTGATCCGATATTTTTTTTTATTTTTTTTACAATGGTCAAAGTTTCAGAGGCAGTGTGTAAACGTTATTGATGCAATCTGAGGTGGTATTTATTTTATTACGTGAAAATTTTGGATTCATGGGCCTCGGGTTCCTGCTTGCAAGTAAAGCACAACATTGCAACTAAAACAGTGTTCAGCCTGTTTCACAAATGTACATAAGAAGCACACAAACAGCATTTTTTCCCCAGTAAATCTGATTGAATCCAAACACAACCACCTCTACGATGCATTATCATTTGGATGCAAGTGTGGTCCTCATTATATTAAATAGATGTTTGTCATAATGTTGAATCACTTTACTTGCTCTATAGAGCTGCAGTTACAGTTGCAATTACGCTGCAACATTACTTAAAAACTGCAGATGCAGGATATGTGAAACAGGCCTAGGAAATGACTGTCACAAGTTGATTTCAGAGCAAACAATACTGTAGATCAATAACTCACTGCTGTTACATCCATCCATACTCCACTGACTCCTGTCTCTCCTCAGTCTGCTGTGCTCCACCGCCTGAGTGATGGCCTCGTTCAGCTGCTGCTCAGAAACCTTCAAACACATGCACGTTTATATTTTAGCACTCTCTGACAACTTAGATCTAGCTATGAAGACAAAAGTGTAGGTTTGACTGATCACAGCCATAATGAAGTGTGAATTGTTTTAGCACAGTTTAGTCTCTTGTACGTTTGAAAGGAAAGCAGACCTACTTTTGGGTCGGGGTGTCGACTGATGATGATCTGAACCGGGCCCGGGGTGCACTGACTCAGAACCGTGTACACATCGTTCAGTGTCATGTTGCAAACCACCGTGTCATTGATCTCCATGATCTCATCGCCACATCTGACAAACATTCACATAAAGCTTACAAACATCCCAGAAACCACACACATTATTACAACAATTCACAGCCCTGCAGTTTGGTTAGTTGTAAAAACCTTCTAGAAACCACACTTCGGAACACAAAATAATGTTGCCATTTAAAAACATAAAGTGCAGTTTATATATTATGGTTACCAAAAATGAACAGCATCCAACTTTAGCTTTGGGAAAAGCTACATTTTCAGCTTAATACATCTACCTTGAAGTAGCATCAAAACATCAATTTAAGTTGCTTTTGTTTTAATAAAACCAGGCCACATTACTTTGTAAAAATTAGCTAGTAAACATATTTCTTAAACAATTTGCCACAACTCAATGTCCAATTGATTTATACTGTAACATTTGTAACAAGTGTGGGCAGTGGATCTGTAGTTCCCAGCAAGGTTTAGATTGACATAATCATTGTAAGGATGCTTACATAAAAAAAAAAAAAAAAAAAATGCATGGATTTTTCTTAATTTAGCAGTATACTGGGATAAAAAAAATAATAGTGCAGAAACAGCAGAATTTTATATATATATATATATATATATATATATATATATATATATATATATATATATATATATATATATATATATATGATTAAACATGATATTTTTTAATTAAATAGTATTTTCTTGTAAAACATACTTCAATAATCTTTGTTTTATTTATAAATTTGCTTTATTTTATTTTATTTCTAAAGTAAATTAAGATTACTCAAACTTAGAAGTTTCTTTTAAAGGCTGCTTATGTAAATTACATATGTGACCCTTTATAATATTTAAATATAGGCCTGATATTTGTGTTGACTACAGGTAAGTGGATTATTATTTTTATTATTATTATTATTATTATTATTACTATTATTATTATTATTATTTCCACAAATCATATACTGACTATGGCCATTTAAATTTAGACTGGCTAACTAATTGTGTAAATTACATTAGTGTCTCATATCTATGTCTCTTATTGGCAACACTTGTAAAGATGTTGTCAGACCTTAATCGTCCATCCATGTGGGCCACTGATCCTGGTGACAGCGTGTGAATATAGATTCCTGGACAGCCGCCAGCAGAAGGCACACAGCACAGGCCAATACCTAAACCTACACCAAACTCTGAGCCAATGCAGAAAGCACAGTAATACTTATTACTTATTACAGTAATACTGATACTGTCAGGTAAGCATTTTTAGTAACTCAAGGATTTGTTTGAATTCATGTTGTTGTACAGCTACACAAATAAGACACAGTTTGGCTCTGAAGATGTTTATGTGCAAGGCTCTGAATGAACATGTTTGAGTGTAACTTCAGCAACAGCTGGCTGGAGCTCATCACAGTGTTAATCACACCCAGGACAGTGTTCACTTTTGATAGGGTGTGTTGTGTGTATGTTTCTGAGCCTTCTGCATTAACACAGTTAGACCAGTTAGAAACGTGTATTTAGAAATGCAGGGATAGTCCATCCACAAACAAAATGTCTGTTATTTACTCTCCCTCATGTCATTCAAAGACGTATGATTGTATCAATATCTTTATATTAGTTCATATATTTTGCATGATATATACAGTATTTAGCTTTGCATGAGATAATTTTTTTTTTTTATTGCATTCGATTTAAATCTTAGTAATTGCCTGGAAGACAAATCAAAATCTTGTACTGCCTTTGAAGCCTGGATTTGGACACTCACCCTTCTGCAGCGTGATCTCCATCATGACTCTGTCCTGAGCTTTTGCGGGGTTATTGAGGCAGTTATAATCTCCCAGATCAGCACTGACTCGACTGATCCCGGTGCTGGAGCTCAGAGATCTGGATCGGCATAACTGAGAGACCTGGCCATGGCTGCCTGGCACGGCTCCCATCCGCAGACTGGTCCTCACCACCAGCGTTAACAAACCCTTCTTCACTTGCTTCAGAAAGACAATCACAGTTTACAGCTGGTAAAACCTGATAGATTAATGATAGACCAACATATTGTCTACGTGGACTCATCAGCTGATATAGGGTCATTTATTTTACTTATTATTATTTTTTTTTTTACTTTGTTCTTCTGTCATTTGCAACATTGAATAAATATTGTATTAAATATTTTTATATAGAGAGAGAGAGATACTGATTAAAATAATGATATGTTTTTGTAAAATGAAAAATGTTTTATTTTTATTTTTTGATCAGCAGAATATTCTTGAGCTTATTTGTAACATTAACTATATCAGTGATACAATTTACATTTTAATGTTATATTTAATTATATATTTAATATTATTATTATTATATATTATATTATTATATATTTAATTATATAAAAAATCTATAATTTTCATAATTTTATAATTAAATGTTATTTAAATATTATACATTTACATTTATATTTACAGCTAAAATAAGTATATTGTGTGGTATATATACTACTGTGATTAAAATAAAATGACTTAAGCCACAATATATAATTTTGAACACCTGTGTTGTTATTGAAAAGAAAACAAAATTATTTAAATAAATAAATAAATAAATATATAAATATATATAAATCATTCATTGAGATAATACTGAAATAAAATGTACATATTACATGGGAAAAATATATACATATTGTATTTAATAAATATATATAGAAATATATATAGATATAGATAAATATATATAGATTTTTTTTTTTTTCACATCCAGTTAACCAAATTACTGTTGCATTTAAATTTAATTACTGTTAACAATGAGCCCTTAAATAACGATTATCAGTCTACCAATATGCATTATGTGTTTCTTCATTACATGTGCCAGTTGATTAATTGCAGGTCTACTGTGAAAAGCAAAGCCATCCAGGTGAGGTTACTCACTTTAAACTTGTGTAAGGCATCTTCATGGCTCAGGCCGTGCAGAGATTCACCATTCAATTCCAGTATCTCATCTCCTGTTAACCAGAAACACTAATACAGTTTTCTGTCCATTTCTGGGTAATGCAGCTGTGGGTGTTGACGGGAAAGCTTCATTTTGAAGTAAGTGTCTGGATAGATCTGGATGCATTACCAATTACAGTGTGATATTTTACTAATGAGCCTACCTTCCTGTAGTCTTCCATCAGCGGCTGCTGCGCCTCCAGGAAAGATGGTCTTCACGTAAATCCCCATTGGGCCGTACATGCTGTCTCTTCCTCCTACTATACTGAATCCCAGGCCCTGGAATACCAGGACAGTGGTTTATATGTTAAGGATTCAGTGCATTGTGTTATTTGTTGCAGATACACATTTGGATACCTTTCCATGGCCCTTCATGAGGACAATGTTGGAGATGATGAAGGCCTGTACGCTACTGCAGGAAGGGACCAAGTGTGCTGAACTTAGAGAGCGGGACGGTCTAACCACAGCCTGCAGAGACCAAAAAGAGCACAAATCATGTGGGAAGCAGGTCTAAGGTCTACGTTCAGGGTAAAAAAGGACGAGATGTTTTTATTTCACAAAATTCTGCTACCCAGAGCAGAAGTGGTCATACTGTATCTGAGTTACTTGTGCCATTCCCATGACATTCATTAAAACCAGCCATTCTGCTGATGTGGAGAGGGAAAGCACTTTGTAGAGAGCACTTCTAGAGAAGGAGAGATGCTTTGAGCACTTACTGCAACAGCCATTTATTTGATTACCAGTATAAGGATGGCCTTATCAAATAAAGTGCAACAGCCAGTCGCTGCCGTTCTCTCATCCAGAACTTTTCAGGTAAAACACGGTCTGAACTTAGAAATAAACAGCTGCACCATTGATTCAATTCTGTGTAAACACCCAGGACTTATTCACTAACCATCCACAAGTATAATCAGGGACTTCGATATAATTAAAATCATTGTAAAGTCAGTTTGCATCCTCCATAACATTACACTTACCAAGATGGGGAATTGTGCAAGACAAATAGTGTTAAGCACATTTTTAATTTTATATATATATATATAATTTAACATTTTAACTACATTTATTATTTACATTTTTTACTTATATATTTATCTACTTATATTTACAGCAATATATAAATAAATAAATAAATAAATATATATATATATATATATATATATATATATATATATATATATATATATATATATATATATATATATATATATATATATATATATATATATTATAAACCTAAAATTATTATTTATAAAATTGTTAATTGATACATAGTTGAATTTAAATAAACAAAAACATTATTAAACCTTAAATTCTAAATTAAAATGAAAACTAAAAATATAAAGGTAATTTAGAATATTATTAAATACTCCAATAGTAGCTATAGGCCTATAAAATATATATAAAATATATCATATATGAAATAAACATATGTTACAGTGATAGACTATTACATTTAGTATGTTTATTTGTACCAGACTTATATTTTAAAATAACGAGAAAAATCCTAGCTGGGATACAAAACAAAAACAGTCATGACCATATTTAATATTACATTTATCTTACTTAAATCTTATAAGACTTGAGCTGTTCACGCAGAAGGCATTTTTACATTCCATTGCACTACTTGTGCATTGTTTTCTATGTAAACGCACTAGACGGAAGTGTTTTGCTTGCATCTTTAGCAGCATCTTGAGCATGACGTGGCATTGTAAAAATGCAGTGCCCAAATTAGTATAAGTTCAATTTTTTAAAAAAGCATTTTGAGAATTTGTATTTTTTCCCTATTCCACTGGCCAACTCAGCACAAAATGCATGTTGAAAAACAGTTAACGGTAGCCATTGACTTCCATAGTATGGAAAAAAAAAATATGGAAGTCAATGGCTATCATCAACTGTTTAGTTACCAACATTCTTCAAAATATCTTGTTTTGTGCTCAAACGAAGAAACTCACACAGGTTTGGAACAACTTGAGGGTGAGGAAACAATGTCCGAATTTTCATTTTTGGGTGAGCTATCCCTTTAATGTGACCAGAATACAGTCCAGATTCAGTTTTTAGCGGCTCTCCCTCCCTCACCTGTGGAATGCTGTGAGGGAATTCCAGCTGCTGAGAGAGAGACTTCCTGTTGCCGTAAAAGCCTGCGGTGGCGTGGGCGGGACACGGGAACAGCTCTGGCGTCTTCATAATGATGGTATCCAAGTCTCCGATCCAGTACGGGTGAACGCCTAAAACCATGTGGACATGTGGAGTTACATAAGATGCGCTCTCAAGGTTGGACGACGCGAACAGCATGTGAGTACAACATCATATGTTTATGTTAAGTAACACAAAAACGTTCACATCTCCTGTTGGATATTCTCAAGAGTTAGTTTATGAAGTTATGTAATGAAAAAGGCCGCTCTTCTTCAGTGCAGTGTTGCATGTGTGTAGTCAGCGCTTGAACTGGGACTAGCACGGTTGAGTAATACTATAAACAAATACTGAGAGATGGATTGGGAAAGTGCTATGACTCTTGTGTTCATGCAGGTTTGTCTCACTGGTGGAGTTGGAGCGAGATCTCTTGCAGGACGTCTCTTGGCTGCTCTGATCCTCGTTGTTACAGTTCTTGCTGTCATCGTTTGACACTTTAATAATTGGCATCTGCAAACATGCACATGGTATAAGGATGCTAGAGGAAATAGTATTCTAGAAATCATTTAGAAATAGGGCTGGGTGGTATGACAAATGTGACCCTGGACCAACAAACCAGTCATAAGGGTAATTTTTCAGAAATTGAGATTTATACATCATCTGAAAGCTGAATGAATAAGCTTTCATTGATGTATGGTTTGTTAGGACAATATTTGGCTGAGATACAACTATTTGGAAATCTGAAATCTCAAAATATTGAGAAAATCACCTTTAAAGTTGTCTAAATAAAGTTCTTAGCAATGTATATTACTAACAAAAAATACGTTTTAATATATTTACAGTAAGTTATTTACAAAATATCTTCACGGAACATGATCTTTACTTAATATCCTAATGATTTTTGGCATAAAATAAAAAAATGTTTGGTACAAATTGCTACAGATATACCCCAGCAACTTAAGGTTTTGTGGTGCAGGGTCACAAGTACGGTAGAAACGGTATGTGTCGATTAGATTGTACTGTATTCTTTATTTCAATGTGTATATATCAGTGGACATGACAGCATCATGTTATGGAGCAAAACACAGATTTTCTAGAGCAGCAAATCATCATATTAGAATGATTTCTAAGGGACCATGTGCCACTGAAAACTGGAGCAATGATCTGAAAGATTTAGCTTTGAAATCACATGGATAAATAACATTTAAATTGTATCCAAATAGAAAGGATTTTTTTTTTATTATTGTAATAATATTACGTTATATTGCTGTTTTTACTGTACATTTGTTCATAGAATTGCAGCTTTGGTGAGCATAAGAGACTTCAAAACCCTGAAAAAATTATATTAATAATAATATTCATATATTTAAAAGAAAACTTACTGCCCCTAAATGTTCAAACTGTAGATCTTTATATATATATATATATATATATATATATATATAATTTATATATATCTTTTTAAGATATAAATAACAAATAAGATATAAAGAAGGCAGAAACTGGCATCCATAGCATCTCCATTTCACTCATATCCTCTTTCGAAACCCTAATTAAGCTAAAGATCACAAAGATCACTTTGAAACTGCAGGTTTTCCAGCTGAAGGGAAAAACAGGGTATGCTCCTCACCTTCAAGTTATTGTTGTTTCCCATTGCCTCTTTTTCTCCATAAGTGTAGCCAAGCTGGTCTGATTCACTGACATTAGCGAACAGAGCTCTGCTTTCACATGGAGAGAACCCCTGCAGTACAAACAACAGATAAACATGAATGGGCCATACCAAACAAACCATGTACCATTCTGTGTCTCTTTTCCATCCTGAGTTAGATTAGTTTCTGCTGCATCTGAGATCTGCTCAGTATCTTGAATGGATTCTGTGTTGGTTAAAGTCTGTTTAATCACATTTGACTTGTGTACTTCAGATCTGCTTAAAGAGAGGATGAAACATATGCTTAGCTGCTTATGTGCGGTTTGCTAAGGTAAGCGTCATTATTACTAATACTTTACATAGGGTAAACCCCTAAACTTTGCTTGTAACTTGTCTCACGCCATTTATGCAACAGATTATACCTCAAATCATGTTGCTTTTGGCAGTGATTAGACATACAATTTCATTTGATTTTGTTTTTACATTGAAAAAGGATTCAAACCATAACTAGTAAATTAACGGTGGCCTTTTTTGACTTACGCCAGGAAATACTCACATAGTAACAATATATAAAAAAATATATGTTGTAAGCAGTGAAGCTCAATAAAATCTATATTTTTTTAAAAATTCAAACAAATGTATTCTTCTTCTGTATCTACTTAAAAATGTATTTCAAGGGCAAGAAAATAAATCACCAATCTTAGAATTATATATTAGTAATATACTGTATAGAAGGCAAAATCTATCCTTTTGAAAAAACTTAAAACTTTTTTTTATGACCAAAATATGTATTTTTAGAAAATATATTTTTAAATTATTTGAAACATTTTAACAAGTATTTTTTGGCTATTTTACGTATATTTTAAATATATTTGAAAATTTATTTTTTAATGCTAGCATTAAAATTTTCTTCGATGGCGCAGTGGATAAGACACATGCCTTTGGTGTGAGAGACCCGGGTTTGAATCCACTGTGAGACACCAATGTGTCCCTGAGCAAGAAACTTAACCCCTAGTTGCTCCAGAGGCGTGCAACCTCTGACATAATTAGCAATTGTAAGTCGCTTTGGGTAAAAGCATCAGCTAAATGAATGAATTAATGTACACCTCATGAAAATTGTTGACTTTCTTTTTATAATGGTTATCTTGTTTGAATAAATATAACTTATATCGCAGAACTATGAAGCAAACTGGTTCATTTGACTGAAAATAATCATGCAATGATTAAAAATGTTTCAGAGTTCCTATATTTTCCCAAAGCAGACAGTTTCCAGAATCCAGATATTTCTGAACTTCACTGATTAGTTCTTTGGAAAAAAGTATTTCTGTAATATGGCTGATTGAAGCCATTCTCAACTAAACAGCACGCTCATTTTGTTGGATTTTTCAAATTAAACAAGAACAATAGAAGGTTTGTTTCAGAGAAATGACCTCCTAATGTTTGTATGGTAATGTCTGCCTGCTGTCAGAGGCATAGCTGAGTTTGTGGGAGTGAAGGAGTTTGTTGGGATCTCGGCCGGTCGTCTGACTTTTTCATAATGCTTAGAATAGACCAGACCAAACCCAACCCACAGAACTGACCTCAGATCAGTTTAGAGGGATGTTTAAATGTTTGTAATGGACAAACAGCTGATAAAGTCTTACTTCAGTGCTGGTGGTTCTACACACAGTCTTCAGGACGGGCCTTTTCTTTGGATCAGCCTCCAGTTTGGTTTGATCGTTTAGAATCTGTCCGTTAAATGGGGCAAGCCTGTCTCCAAAGTAGACGTAAGTCTCCCTAGAGACAGAAAACAACCGAATATGTGCATTAAGGCACTTCTGTTTACCCTGTAATATGCAGAGAGTTGTGTGTATGTGCGATGTATGTTTACACACATGCATTTTTCATGGGAACATGTGAAGAGGACTTTTGTTAGAGGGTTCAACAGTAAGGATGGACAGATGGACAGTGAGAGCACTTATATAAATGATATAAGTGATAAATATAGTTTTTTTATTATTATTAATATTTTACTACATCTACTACTAATGATATGCATTATTGTAATCATCATCATTATCATTTTTAGTATTATTATAAGAGTTGATTAACATTTTATTGTTTAATTAAATAAATGTTATTTATATTAGTATTATTATCATTATTTTTATTTAATGTATATGATTTTATTTAGTTACAGCATACAACTCATTTATTATTATTATTATTGTTAAGTTAATTAACAATATAATTACTTTAATTACAATGCATTATCATTTTTATTATTATTGTTATTATTTAACTTACATAATTTTATTTAGTTACACCACAGTTAATTTATTATTATTATTATTATTATTATTATTATTATTATTAAATTAAATATTTTAATTTGTTTTAATTAATTAAAGTTTATAAAAAATACTGTTTAATTTTCTTTCATTTAATTTAAATAATTTGATTGTTAATTTTATTTTAGTTCCTCAATATGCTTCATTTATTATTCTAATAATTTTATTATTGATTTAATAACTTAAAAATCACATTTAAATGTAGAATGTTATTAATAAATATGATTATTATGTTTATGTCATTTTAATATTTTTATTTAGCGTCCTCTATATACTGAGGAGACTGCTTCATAAGCTTTGATTATGGTATGAACCACTATTAATAAATGTTATCGTAAATTTTTCTTGTGAGAAAATACTTGTAGGATTTACTTTGAAACTATTTTCACTCATAAATAATTGTACATAAACTTTAAGTCACACGTTGAATTAAAGATGGGATCACTGAAATATTAATTCTATATGTAAAGATAGAATTAAGTTATACATAAAGACTATAAAGATTGCTTCAGTTAAATTACCTGCTCATTTGACCCAGCAGAAAGATCCTTATTGTTGAACAACATATAGAGCAGTAGTCAGAATGAGCTGATTATTACCTGTGTAAATCTTGTCCGACAGACGCACCATTGTTGCTGGACTGAAGTTTGTTATCATCGGCTTGCAGACCCTCTTCCCGCGTAGCGACACACATTCTCCAGAAACTGCTTTCCTGTTCCAGAGGAGCCATCACATCAGTCAGACAAGGCACTACTATTCCTCTGTATAAAGAGCAGTTAACAACCAAAAAAAAGTCTACACTCTGACAGCTGAGGTAAATGTGACCATAATAGCTGTGCTTTATTAGACCATGAACCACATCGGTGACCTTTACAGGCCCTGCTATAAAGAGCTGCAATGTTTCACAGAATGTACTAGATGAGAGTTAAAGAGAGCAGGAGAGAGCAGCTCATTTTAGCAGGGTAAATTCATATGTGAAGGGCTAAGGAAACAAAAATCTTCATGATCGAAGCTGTCAAGTGCTGGTAAAATCTTCAGTCTCCTTATGCTAACATACTACTCATGCTATTTCTGCAGCATGCAGTATGCTTGCTGTGCACAGTATGCAGATGTTCTGTGTGCATGAAATATTCAGATGATCAATTGTGAAACACTGGATCCCACAATGCAGTATAGTTCACATGACCTTTCATTGTCAGTGTTATAAATAAATCATTTGGCTGTGATTTTTACATCTCTTTCTTGATTTCAACTTAATGGCACCTATATATATATATATATATATATATATATATATATATATATATATATATAAATAAATACATTTGTATTTATTTTATTTTATTTATTTATATATAAATATATATAAATTACTAAATGCTTGGATACTAAATGTTTGGATGTTTTCACAATGAGCACTTCCTCTCCTTGGTCTTAAAAAATGTCTGATATTAATTTAGTGACACTCTTATGGAAATAATATAATATTTTGTATCTTGTCAGTTATTACTCACATTATTACACTTATCTTTTAATCAAATGTTGCCCCAAATATGCAAATTAGATTTGTTTTATAGATACATTATATATAATGAAAATAAGTGTTTATAGCCATTTTACACACATTTTACATATTTCTTCTAAAAAAAAAGAGTAAAAGAATATAATAAAAAAATAATAGTTTATAAAGAAAAATGGTATATCAAATGATTCTGTTATAACATAGTTGATAATTATCTTTATACAAAGTTTGGTAAAAAAAAAAAAAAAAAAAAAAATCCTGGAACCTACAAATGTATTGGTGATTTAAACCTATGCATGTTCATTCATGTCTTTTTTATTTGTTAGTTTTTTTAATTGAGTCCCAATGTCCTCTAGGACGTAGCATAACTGATGAATGAAATATATTTTTTATTTATTTATGTATTGTCTTTTTTTATGCTCTAAACCATGTAATGACATGATTTTTTTTCCCCCTAAAAAGTTTTGCCCAGTCTCAAGAGGTTAAAACTAAAGAATTAAATAAAAAGATAATAGAGTGAATATTTATATAATAAATTACATATATATCATTTCTTGATGTGTTATTTGACATTGGTGCAAAGGATAATTTTACAAAAATGTATTTTATTTTATTTTAAATTATTATAATATATAATATATAATATTATAATATATATAATATATAATATTTTCAAATAATTGTATATTTTATATTATCTGTACCACTCACTTTTAGAAAGTGATATAGCATTTTTTTTTTTTTTTTATTCTGTAGTGTAATTATTGTGGCATTATCTAACTGCAGCTAAAACGAGCAAACAGAACCGTGGTTTGTCCTTTTTATTTATTTATTTTTAAGTTGGCTTGCCTTGACCAGAATAGGTTACGCCGTAAATCAGTCGTCTGACTATATCATTCCTTTCTGAAGTAGCACATCTCTTATTCATAAAGTCCCAGCTGTGCCATTGCAGTAAATGTACAGTAAATCAAGTAAATGTTACAATGTTGTCCAAAGGTCACAGGGTGTTTTATCAGTATGTTATGATTTAAGACTTTACAGGAAATGTCCTACAGTATGTGAGCTGTATGAGCGCGGCATTCTGTGTCTCTCTGTATCACAACAAGCTCTCTTTGTGCAGGGGTAATGAGTTGGGCAGAACCACAGAATCTCCCATCACACCAGCCATGTGATAATGATTCACTTCAGCAGGAGACATCCCTGTGATCCAGGGAGGCACGCCAGAACTAAGAGTGCATGGAAAACTTTTGAGAAATACTCTGGCATTCTCAGATATCATCATCATCATCAGGATTCATCAAATGTGAAACTAATGCATACAAGCCTCACAGTTCAGTACCGCTTTACAATGTTTGTATATAATTGTATATCAATTTTAGATCGAACATTTAACTGTATTTTTACATACACACACACGCACACACACACACACACACACACACACACACACACACACATATATATACATATATATATATATATATATATATATATATATATATATATATATATATATATATATATATATATATATATATATATATGTGTGTGTGTGTGTGTGTGTGTGTGTGTGTGTATCTACTTAATCATTTTTCTTTCCTTATAAGTTTTAAGCTTGACTTTTTCTTCATTGTGTAAACATTTCTTTAATATTGTGTTTGCAATGTACTATACAATAAATAAACTTGCTTCACTTATTATATGAACACTTCAGTGACTGGTGGACACATATGTTTTGTTATATACAATGCAAAGCAACACATGCACAAAAAAAATATTTTATATTTCATTCATGAATTAAACATGACTGGAAAGCAGTGCATTAACAACTTCTGGAAAGATCTTCCTAAATGATACATTAATAATTGTTAGTCTTAGATAGATAAACACTGTGTTTAATTGCACACCTCAGAACGTTCGTCAGCCAATCAGATTCATTCAATGGACCCGTGGTATAAATGAAGAATATTGTTGGCTCTTTGACCAATTGCACTCGTTTTAGGTCTGCTAAATGCATAATGTAAGTGTTCAGACATTTACAGCTACCCAGAAGTATTTACATTTGGAAAATGAGGGATGCAGGTCTGACAGAAGTTCCCCACTTCTGTGATGTCATCAAATGCAACCAATAGGCAAGCCCAGCTTCTGTGATGTCATCAGTAACTCTTACCTTGATGGAGAAGGACCTCCTCATGGTTCTCTTGGGGGACTCCTGGACCCTCTGAGGCACCTGGATGCTGACGCTCCTCGTCATGTATTTTTCTAAATTTCCCATGGACCCTTCCAGCGGGTCCCTGCGGTGTGTCTCCTCCAGCCCACCATCCCAGGGCTCACAGTACCTCTCTTCTGGACTGGACGCGTCCTCATTGGTGCTGGAGCTGCAGATGATGAGCGACCGTGACAGGATGGCCAGTTTCTTGGAGCGCAGTCCTGCTTTGCCCCTCTCCATCCTCTTGGTTCTCCTCCTGTGATGCAGCTGCTGGTGGTGGGTGTTTCTTAGAGGCAGGATGGCCACAGAGGGAGGTTCTCTCCCAGGATGCATCACTGCTAATGGAGGGGGCCGCTCTGCAGGCGAGAGCAATTAGGAAATTCAGTTAGGAGTCCTTTCTGCCATCCTCCCGTGGCCTAAGTGTTCTCAGAAATCACAGAGAGGCTACAGACGCAGATAAGAGCGCTTTTCTTCTCTGATCCATGACGGAGGAAAAAAGAGAAAGTATTGCCCCATGAATGCGAGAGTTTTATGTGTATGTGTGAGTATGTGTGTGTGTGTGTGTGTATGTGTGTGTTCAAATGGAGGGAAATAAACAAGTTAAATGGACTGCACGAACATGAAACAATTAAATAAAAATAATACATTAAAATAAAATTGAAATAGAAATAATATAGAATAGTATAATTATTTACTCACCCTCAAATTGCTTTAAATCCAAATTGTAAAAAGTTGTATATAAAACAAAAATATTTTCAGTACATTTTACAAGAAAATACACTGTACTTTTTTTTCAAAGTTGTAAATAAAGATCACTGAAGTACTGAAGTTTAAAAGGAAATACTATTTTAGTCTTTCTAAGAATTGCACTTTTTATTCAATGTTGCTTGCAATTTCTTCGTAATTGTACTAATCTGAGTGGAAACTGTTTATACACCTTTTTTTTTTTCAGTGTACTTCAAAATGTTGCATTTAATTCAATGTTACTTGCCATTCCTTTGTATTTATTTATGAAATTTACTAGCAATTTCTGAGTGCTAATTGTTTCAAAGTAATGCTGCACCTTTAGTGTTTTCAGTGCATATGCTATTATGTTTTCTTTTAATGAAGCAGAAGCACAGAAGAATGCATCATGAAGTTCTATTTCAGACAAACAATTGTTCAAAGTAACAAAGTCTTCAAAAAGGACAAAAAAGCACCATGAAGTCCCATAAACCTTGAGCTTTTTTAATCCTTTTTTTTTTTTTTTGGAGTTTGACAGATAGTCTCTTTGATCTGTTGTGAAAAATAAATAAAGATACTTCAAAATCTTTCCTTTTGAAGGAAAAAATAACATCATACAAGTTTTGACTGACATGGTGGTTAGTAAACAAAGACAGAAATTGTATTTTTAGTTGAACTGCCCCTTTGAGAGATTTTGAAAATTTTGATCTTGGTTCTTCATTTAAATGAAAGACTGTCAAGTTACTTTTTCAAATTAGAAACCCCGGGCTGATGTGAATCTCTCAACAGAAATATATTATCTGTACAATCTTGAGGAGTCTAAACCTAAATGGTTTTGTTGTTTCCTTTCCTTACAGGCATGTCGGGTTCCGTCATGCATTATAAATGACCGGCTGCACATACATTACCAGTTTTGTGAGATGAGCTCATATTCAGCAGACATGTGGGAATATACTGTGACTGCTTGAATCTACATGGTGATGTACTTTGGTGAGAATGATGTCATAGTCACCTGCTGGTGATAGTGAGCATTACTGCACCACAAATTGAAGATCTCAGTCATGCATTATGAAGTCCTTTTTTGGTATTGTCTGCAAGAAGCCTTGGGGTCTGAGATTCAAAAGATTGATTCTGTTGGGACGGTCAGTTAGTAAACTTTCTGCACTTCCAGCAGCTGTTTGATATTATTGCTCCCATTTACTTCTCAGATGCCACTTGAGTTTTGAAATGGGAGGGACAGTACAGACAGATCATGCAAATCATATTTTTATGTTACATAAATACTATTTATCATGGTATAAAATGATCTAATTTTATACTTCAGGCCTTGCAATGTACCACACTGACTGGCCATTGAGATATATCACAATATCAGAGATACACTATGTTTGCTTAAATATTGCACCATGATCTGTTTTGATACATAAATATGAGCTCTATTGATCTGTAGTTTAAGTTAAGCATTTGCTTATTTCCAAGTCTACATCAAAAATCTCAAACATTTTAAATGTCAATAATTAGGCCAGTTGTCAAACATCACAATTAGAAATATGTTTATAAAATAAAAACTGCAATATGACATTCAACGTCTATTTTTTGTGCATAAAAATAATTATAATTTATTATTAACATTTTATACAGTAAGTTGGAAGATTTAATTATTTTATTTTTATTATGATTAATAATTATTATTAGGACTGTGTAATTTTTGGTACATATAGTCGAGATTATGATTGTCATGCTAATGTGTTCAATGTTATTGCCAAGAGAAAAGATCTGTAAAAAGGTATACTCAAATATTTTCACTGATTGATTAATCGATTGAATAAACTTTTTTATCCACCAATGGGGATCTCACATGAGGGTGAGTACATTTTCAGTTTTTGGGTGAACTATCCCTTATTCTGAGAGCTGTCAAACATTTACTCTTTTACATCAATCACTTATATGGAAAGGCATCACCCTCAGTCTTATTCAGTTTGCTCATATAAGAAATATAATATTTCCCCCCTCTGAAGTCTAGAAATATTATGATCTCCACAAATGAAACTTTATGAGAGCAGATGTAGCACTACATTACCCAGCAGCCCCTTTGTTATCTCTGGCAATGATTGCCAAAAAAAAAAAAAAAAAATGTCCCAACTTAAAAAACTGACAAATGACCCCAGCACCACAGAGTGTTCTAAGGTTCTGGTGCTGGTGAGGTTTGATGGGGTAATTAGTCTACTGAGAGAGCTTTATCTGGGCTCGTTAGCAGCATGGATCCTGATGCAGTGAACGGTGAGACTCTGTTCCAGCACCTGGTGAGCTGCCTACATGCACAGACGGGGTTTTGAGTCATCATAGACACGTCTATGCTGCTGCTGGTGTAAATGGTGTTCAGGAAGGTACTGTAGGTAGAAACGCGCGTCAAAGATACAAAAGGCTTCATTTTATTAACACAATCGTCAATGGTACGTTCAAGTCATGTCGAAAGACCGTATTAACAAATTGAACGCACATCAATTATGCCGCCACAAATATTGTAATTATAAGAGAGAACCTCTGAACTTTCTTTAACCCTTGAGTTTCCGAGTTGGTGCGTGACGCGTGACAGTGAGAAAATATGGCGGACACAATAGATGCAGCGTCTGTGGCCCTGTCCCAAATTGAACGCTTAATGTGCACTTTCGGTCTTGCGGACATGGAACTCGCAGCATACTTCTACCCGACAGTCAAAGCGGCATTACATCACGAAAGTGCGGACTCAGAGGAAGACCGTGGGGGTTTTGGGTGCCACTTGGGACAGGGCCACTATTGATAATTTTGTTGAAATCAATGAAATTATAATTTTTAATTTGCAATAAAACTGTCTAATTTGCATGTAGAAAAATATGATAGTATTGTGCAATTACAATATAATATAGGCTAAAACCATTCAATTTACAGCATCTTTATACATTGAATAAAAACATAAAGCAAAAGCAAGGCTAATGCATATTCTTTATTTAGCGTTTTTCAATCAGGTTTGAAGAATACTGCTAAATTATTGAAAACGTGCATCGCATCTTGCTCCAGCTTAAACACATCTGATGACGTAATTATGCAAAGAGGACTTGAACACTGTTACCTTTGGTGTCAATAAACTGGTGCCAAGACATGGGAATCTTTATTTATTAATATTATTTTTTTTTTATCATGAAATTATTTGTTGGAAAATGATTGTCAGTTTGAATTATTTTAGACACATTGTATTGTTATGTAGATTTCTTAGTTTCCAACAAACGTCTAAACCTAAACAATCTCAATATACTCCTATATAATTATAATTTTAAAATAATTTATTTATTTAAAAAAGAAATCATCGTCAAGTGATTGCTTTGTGTAATGAACAGTCTCAAAGGACACTGAATAGCGCACATTCAAAAATGGCCACCTACATAAACGTTAACATGATATTGCGTAAAGTCAGCTTTGATGTGAATTTCCACTGGCTCTTCTGTGTCTTGAAAAATTGAGATATTTGGTTTTATCTTTTAAATGAGATGTAAATGTGACTGTTCAGTTCACAGAGCAGGGACCATTTAAACCTTGAGTTTCACTTTTTTTCCTTACATTAAGTTGTTTGGTATTCTGTTATTGTGCTTTTTGTCATTTTTGGAATAAATTATTGTGACTGCTTGTTTGACTAATAGTGATATAGCTACAGCAGTGTTGCAAAATAAATTAAAGATAGCAAATGCTTTTAATAATATGCTTAGAATTCATTAAACACCAGAAATACCTAAAATGTCTGGATTTTGGCATTGTTTTATTATTGACATCCTCTCTACAATCCATTCTCTTTAGATCCCACCTTCTCTCGCCCCATGATTGGTCGATCAAAGCCTGCACGCTATTGGACAAACTACTTTTCAGTCATTACCTTCCGAAAAAAAAAAGAAAAAAAAAAAGCCAAACCCTTGATATTTTAGGCCATTTAGAAATCCTGACCAACTCATTTCCGGGAACAGGAGAACATATAGTCCCCCTAGCTAACACCAAATTCTATTGAAACCCATTTTGAGTTGCGCTCCTACCTTTGTATGGAGTTTCAAATGTAAACAGCAGGGCAGCTCACTGTGTTTTAAAACAGAGCTTGTTTGTGGGGTCGTTTCTTTTCTTAATGGATGTCTGGATGAATCACTGAGATGTACTGGGTCATTCATGATGAAATATCAGCCTTGTGCTATCCTATATTAGGTCCGAGCAAAAGTAGCGATATATCTTCCAACATGTGTTGCAATCACTGAGATCAGCTCTCTGGCTGATAGTCTACATTACATCTATTCATTTAGCAGATGCTTTTATTCAAAGCCACTAACATGAGGAAACAAGCCTCTTCACTTTTACATCGATCACTTTTGTAAACATTTTAAGACCAGACTAAATTGTTTAATCTGATCCTAGAACAAAACATACAGTACGTTTCCTTCATCGCAAGCATCATAAGCATATTTTTAAAAAGTGAAAAATACGCTAAACACTTAAAATGACCAAAAATGGTAAGATGTAGGTGAGATGTTTTAATGGCACATTCCATCTATTTTGATGTCATTTGCAGCAACTGGGTGCAGAATATAATTGGCAGTAATTTTAGTTGCACAGTATGAAATTGATTCCCGTTTGAAATGTGTTGACTCAGCCATTGATGTAATGGCGCAGAGCCGTCATACTGTTTAGTTTGAAGACTTTTGAAAGAAAAATAGACCAAAAGCAACATTGGTTCATGGAAATTATAAAGTGACATGATGATTTCATAGAAGTAGCATTTAAATAAATCAATGACAATGAAAACCTTTAGAAAATGTGTTTGACGATTTGTTTGTTCCTGTTCCTTCCAATAATAAGACTATCAGAATCAACAACACAACTGAATAATGCATGAAACATAATGGTGGTTGCTGGGATGTTACTAGGTGGTTGCTAGGGTAATTGTAGCTATTTTCTCTCTAAAAATAGCTAGTTTAAAGTAGTCTAGGTTGCAGACTTCCATTGTTTCGTTTTCTCTGTCACTGTTTATGAAAGTGTAAACAATTCCTCCTTTAATCAAAAGCATTTGTCAGATCCCAGCATGCGGTGCTTTTTTTAATCAAACCATTTCCATTTTATGCAATGACTAAAAGCCGTCCCAGCAAACTCTGCATTCAATTACTCTGAGACACAACATTCAACTTTTTTATAATGGTAATAAATTGTACGTTACTCTTATAACTGCAGTATGAATCAGCGCATGTTATGCTTCCACTGATGCATTGGACAGATTGCATGGTTTAGCTGGGACCACGTTGATGGATCTGTCTCCATCCGATCTAATTATGACAAACATTAGCGTCTGGAGTTCAGTACAACATCAAAAGAATCATGCACAAGCTCTGGGTTACGCGTGCAGGGATTGCATGCAATGCTGTTCTCTCTGCATGTGTTTGGTTGATGCCATTTAACCCGACATGGTGAACAGTGTGTGTGTGTTTGTGTCTTAACATCTGTTTCTGAGCTCTGAATCAGGTGTGGCTAAATGTCGCATGTCAGTTTCCACCGAAGAGGAATGAAAGACTCACCAAAGCTGAGCATTCTGGCGTCTTGCAGTGAAATGGTCCCTGTGTTGCGAGTCTCGTCCTAGCAGTTGTTTGGTAGAGTACTCCAGAGGGAAGAAGCTGGTCAGTTCAGCATGATAAAAGTCCACCGCTGAACAAGTTCCCTCTCTATGCTCAGTAATGTCTCTCTCTTGCTCGCCCTCTCTCACTCAGAGTAGTGCCAGAGGCTGTCAGTGAGTTAAGAGGAGCGTTTGTAACTGCCGCCTACCCTCCCGTTCCAGTGGCCAGCTGAACACAAGTGCGTCTCATAGAGCTAGCCACCAAATCACAGCCCTCTTCCTGTCGGACAATTTCAAGAGAGAGGGACAGAGAGACTTTCTCCATCTGTAAGTGACCTCACACCTAGTCAACAACACACAAGGCTTTCTTTTGCCGGACACCAGAGAAGACTGAGAAGAGGATTTTTCTCTCTGACTCAGTCACTGCGATCTTAACAAATAGATTATTATAGTCGCATTTTGGAGATAAACAGATTTATATTTGGATGTTGAACATTTCTGTTAATATTTGCTGATGTAGATGACTGTCTTTATCCTTCGGAACACAAAAGGAGAACTTTTGATGATTGTTTATGATGCATACAGTGTAATATATGTATGTGTGTGTGTGTGTGTATATATACATATATTTTACAAATATATTAAGCAACATTGATAATGATAAAAGCAACAGTGATAAGCAAATCAACATATTAGATTGATTGCTGGAGGATCATGTGACACTAAAGACTTGAGTAATGATGCTGAAAATTCAGCTTTGATCACAGGAATAAATTACATTTTACATTCAATTCAAATAGACAAGTTATTTTGAATCGTAATAAAACAATATACAATATTTCTCTTTTAATGTAATTTTTTACTTAATAAATGTAGCCCTGGTGACTAAAACCGTTTAAAACCGACCCCAAACTTTTCAATGGTAGTCTGCTAAAAAGTATAAATTTTTCAAACTAGCTTTAGGCTGAAAGTTGCAAAACTCTGCTTATGATTTGATTGCGTCTGTAAGAAGAGCGGGGTGACGATGGCAGCTTACAGTAATGCTATAAATACTAGCACTGCTGCAGTTACTACAGTATATAGCATCACCCAGAGGAATACTGTATCTGATAGCCACGAGGTTGCTCTTTAATAGCTCAGGAACCTTAATGGGATTCTCTGTCGTGTTTCATTTAAGTATCAGGTTTGTCTCATATGATTTCCTAAAATTTCCCAAGAGACTTAAAAATAAATACAGATGAATCAGTCGTTGACATACAGTGGGAGTGAAGAGCTGTAAAATTAACGTAGATGACAGCTCAGATCATTTGCTCTTGGAAGAATTTGATGCAAAATATTCATGTAATATCACAGTTTGGGACATTGTTAAAAATGTATCTACAATTCTTTGACAATATATTACTGGGGATAAAGTCTCCACTTAATCTAATTTAATGTTTTCAGCTTTATGTATTTTATTTGTAGCTTTTTTTTTTTTTTATATATATATATAATCATACTTAAAAAAAAAAAAAGGAAAAAAAAGAATGTTCAGCAATTCAAAATCAGTCATTGAACTGACAGCAGTGTCATCACTGTAATGCTTGTGATTGGTTTTCTTTCTTTCATGTATTTGCATAAAGAATTTTGATTGGTTTAGTTTCTTTGCATATTTTAACTATTTATGTGCACCTTTTCACATCTGTTTTTCTTCTTGTGTGCAGGAAACAAAATGCATAAAGCCAAAAACCAAAGACTATAACCGAAATGTACTTAATACTTCAGCAAGATCATTTTGGATCCTTCAGAAACCGCAAATCTAGTTTGCAGTCAAATCTTATAATTTTCATACATGTGCCATCAGTTTAGTTAGTGGTCTTTTAAAGAACAGTATGAGTTTTTATCCAGCATTGGTTTCACTTTAGTCTTTCAGTGTCCAGATCTGCAGAGCTTGTTGATATGAAGGAGTTCTCTGTCTGGGTGTGTGTTTAAGTTAGTAGATGCAGTTTTGCTGTACATGCTGGGTTGGCGTTAAATGAACTGCAGGGGTAATTTACTGTAATTAACCCCAGTCCTATAGCACAGAGAGTCTCTCAGTGTAGACAGTTACGCTCACATTCACCCACGCCACACGCGCCTGGCCTGAATGGAGAGTCTGTGTGCAGAGCAGTGTATTTCTGACTGGATAAACAGGAATCCCTGTGCAAATACACAGTCCGGGGAGAATCCACAAATAGATCGACTCTTAAGCCTGAAGGCAAACATTTTTATGTTACATTTCAGTAGCATACAGCTTCTGTACATATAAATATATACTGTATGATATTAATACAGAAATCTAAGCCTATCTTTGCAACAATTTATTTTGCAATTCAGATTTTTTTAGTTGCAATTCTGACTATATATAAACTTTATTGCAAATTGCATGATTCTGTTTTTTTTTCTTCTTTTTTTATCATGTGGTGGAAACAAGTTTCCATATTAATGTATTGCATAGCACATTATTTTAGTAACTTTCCATTTGCAGAGCATTTTTCATTGAATCTTTTCTTCATTTAATATTTTTTAAATTGTTAACTAAATTATTTTATTTTATTTTATTGAGTGCTTCAAATGTGCTGAAAATTTGTCTTGGAAATGGGCTGCAGGTCTGTTCGGATAATGTTATGGGTGGGGAGAATAACATTCAAATGAATAAACAATATAAATTAAAAATGTAATATATATAAAAAAAAGTCATAATATAATGTAATAAAATCACATTGAGCAACATGGAGCCATATGTTCCATTGATTTAAAGTTGTAATTAATTTCAATGTTTAATTTTGAGACTACGACAGTTACTATTACTACAACTTCTACTAATATTAATAATAATTGTAATAGTGTCCCATTCTTCTTTCTTTTTTACATTTCTATACAACTTGCTACAATACAGTTAGTGCCAAAGCAGATTTAAAATAATAAACAATGATGCAAATTTCTTCAAATATGCGTTTAAGAGTCTTTCCATCATTACTGTGCTTTACGGGCAAACTCACAACCTCATATCTCATTGCTTTATAGACAGTGACGCCCTCTCCTGGCTGACAGCGATATTATATATTATATATCTGCTGTAGCTCACATGTACAGTATTTCCAGTCTGTTACTACCACCTGGTGACCATCAGCTGTAATGCTGTACAGATACACTGGCTTTATTCGGAATAGCATGCTATCATAATGCCATTATTATGTAATATGGATACTGTCCACCGTGTGCGGTAAACATAACCTAAAATATCCAGTCGGCTCAAGCAGGTCTGTAACAAAGAAAGCTGTCAGTTAACATTCACACTTGTTTTAATAGCACAGAATTGTTTCGAAGTACATGCATTATTCGCAATCCAATGCATTGTTTCACACACCTGTACATCTTAAAAACAGAAGGCAGTATACAGTATGCTATGGTGTATTAAGCATTTCCCAGTTTATTGACATCCCTACACTTATATATGTACTAATATTGTTTTATTAATGTTTATTAAAGTTATGAAAAAGGGGTCAGGGTAATTATAGATTGTACCTTATGCCTCTTAAGACAACACAATACAACAAACACATGCCTTTTCGATTCTTTAAGACATCTCAATTTTAATTTCTTATTCTCTGACTGGCCTTACTGTCATCATGTGGTGCTAGAGAGACATGAGGTTAAGATGAGACATGAGGGTCTCATGAGAGTACTGTACCACCGCGTTACAGTATAGAGACGGTGATGGCCTTCTGCTGTAAGACTGTGTGTGTGTGTGTGTGTGTGTGTGTGTCAAAGGAAATGAGCCCCACCTTAAAGAGGGGGAAGGAGAGACAGACAGAGAGCCAAGAGGAAGACATTGTACTTTGGCTGCCCTGCTAAAGGAACACCCCCTCTCTCTGCCCTCCCACATTAACACTACTTTCACACACACACACACACACACACACTCATGCATATGCTGTTAAAGCCACTGTACTGCTGCCTGAAGTCACATCCATCCAACATCGGTCCTGATTTAGTTCATACCATGCGTTTAGATTTATAAGAATTAGGCACAGTAACAACAGTTTTAATAAAGATATAATAAAATTGAATTAAAGATAAACTGTATTATATTTATATAAGATATGTTATGTAAGAAACATATTTAAGGACACAATATTACTATGTATATTATAGCATATTGTCACACCCCTGGCCTCATTGTGTTCCATGTGTTCCATGTCCCATGTTGATTGTATCATTCCATGCACCAACGAGGAGGACGATCTCATTGACTGGGAATCTGATCTGGAAATTGAACTGCCCCCTCTCCTCTCGCCGTTGTCTCCGCTGGTCCTGTCCAGCCCTCCTTCGTCCATAGTTCCCTCGTTCAGCCCTGAGGGGGTTTCCAATTTACGTGCCCTCCAGTGCCCGCTGCTAGAATGCGCCCTCCAGTGCCCGCTCCTCGAAAATGCACGCCATCCCACTCGCTCCAGCCTCCTACGCCACTGTCATCTGGCAGCCCCTCTGCTCGCCCTCTGCCCACCAAAATTGTGGTGCGAGCCCCACAGGACTGCCATCCTCCAGTGTTACCATGGTCGGAGTCTCCCTCACCTCTGCCTCCAGCCTCCGAAGCCTGAACTCCGCCTCCCCCCATTGATCCATTAGCTCCACAATGGCTCCTATCTCCCTCCTCTCTGTTGTGGCCCGGCAGTCCACAAGCTCCTCCTGGCACCCTCGTCCCTCCGGCTCCATCTTGGTCGGGCATCGAGCATCCTGCGCCTCGGGACTCCACTCCTCTGGCTTCGCCTCGTCCCTCCAGCTCCGTCAGGCTCCTTCATCCCTTAGGCATGTACTAACTGTTATAATAACAATAAATTATGCATAGCTACAGGCAAGTAACACTAACCATTATAATATTAATATACTCAGTCAGTACTGTAACAAGGATATCTTAAAATAATGTGTAACCAAAATAGACAGAAAAATGTTGGTCTACTCTAGACTTTATATTTCCAACCTTAAGATGAATCTCTTGTTACATTCTTCATTTGGCTTTTGAAAAAAAAAAAAAAAACATCTGCTGAATGAATAAATGTAAAAGTGAAAACTCTTGCTGGTAGCAAAACATCACGTGTCGACTTGAACACACTCACATGTCCTCTCACACCTGCCATAACAGTCTGAGCGCATGTGTGTGAACGTACGGCCCATGCAGGAGTACTGCAGAGTGTGTGTGTGTGTGTGTGTGTGTGCTCTTGATTTGTGACATATCAGGACACAACTGTGTATAATGACATGGGTATGACACAGGTATTACAAGGAGAGGGTGACTTATGAGGACATAACCCATGTCCCCGTTTTTCAAAACGCTTATAAATCATACAGAATGAGTTTTTTTGAGAAAGTAAAAATGCACAAAGTTTCCTGTGAGGGTTAGGGTTAGGTGTAGGGTTGGTGAAGGGCCATAGAATATACAGTTTGTACAGTATAAAAACCATTACGCCTATGGGATGTCCCCACTTTTCACAAAAACAAATGTGTGTGTGTGTGTGTGTGTGTGTGTGTGTGTGTGTGCGTGTGAACGTACGACCCATGCAAGAGTACTGCAGAGCGTGTGTGTGTTGTGTGTGTGGAGGCTCCTCTGAGGCTTTAGCTAACAGATGCTGGTTTCCATCAAGAACCATTTCTTGTCTATTGCATGCACAGTTGAGCCCTGTGTGAGTAAACACAGTATTTATCTGTTTGTTCAGCACACTGTCCATCTGAGAGGGATGAGGTCATTCTCTGGGAATGTTCCCATAGGATGCTCATAGTGCTGCTTCATATTAGCAAATGGGAAGGTATGAAGATGGATTACAACACAGATGCAGCCAAGGCTATTTTTTTCCTCTGGACCTTCATCCGTTAAATGTTTCGCCTTGAATAAGATAGTAGCTGCTGTGTGATGTTTGAATTTTTTATTTAAAGTCATTGTTGATGCAGGAATCAGAATGCAGCGAAAAGTGCATGAATCAACATCATTAACTACATTTTCTGAACAAACAGCTTTTACTGAAACAAAAAATATATATATAAGTGCAGTAGTTTGAAAAATAACTGCACCCATCTTCTGAAGTAGTTGCATGATTTGAGCTATCTATATTATTTGTCTGACACTCTGTAGACACATACTGTAAAAGGCCAGTATCACATGACTTTAATACTGAACAAACAAAGTGTAGCTGTATAAAAGTCCTCTGTTGCCTATAGAAGATATCAGAGTTGGTCATTCCAGTGTAAGTCGGTGTTATTTTAATATCATTGATGTATTATTATAGTTTATGTTCATATTTGACTTAGGCTATACTTTATTTTTATATTTTATTCAGTTTTTTTTATCTTTAAATTTTTGTTAAAGTTGTAATATTGTTGTCTTGTGTATGTTGTGTATTTTTATTTTTTATATGATTTGGTGCTCAGTTATAATTTATTACTGGTGCTCAAATCAACATCTCAGAATGATGTCTGAAGGATCTTGTGACACTCAAGACTGGAGCAATGATGCTGAAAATTCAGCTTCTCATCACAGGAATAAATTACATTTTAAATATACTATAATCCAGTAGAATATATATATATATATATATATATATATATATATATATATATATATATATATATATATATATATATATATATATATATATATAATTTATATTTATTTATAGATATGATATTTTCACAATATTGCTTTTTTTTTCAAAATATTTTTCATATATATATATATATATATATATATATATATATATATATATATATATATATATATATATATATATATATATATATATGTATACACATGCACATTAGTGCTGTCAAACGCATCCAAAATAAGTATTTGTTTTCATTATATGTGTATACTGTGTGTATTTATTGTATTGTGTTTATGTATGTGAGAAAATTTGTTTATATATTAAATATATTTATATATTATAGAAAATATAAGAATAGAAATGTATAAACCTGTTTATATAAACAGGTTTATACATTTCTATTCTTATATTTTCTATAATATATAAATATATTTAATATATAAACAAATTTTCATATATATATATATATATATATATATATATATATATGTGTGTGTGTGTATATGTATATATATATATGTATGTATATGTATATATATATGTATGCAGACGTCTGATTAATATATATATATATATATATATATATATATATATATATATATATATATATATATATATATATATATATATATATATATGAGAAATGCTGCCTTGACAGCTAGCTTAGTTTAACTGTCTTATATTTTATTTCAATTAATGTTTATTTTATTTCAACCAATTACTTGGGAATTTTTTTTTTTAAATAAAATAAAATAAACGTTTTAGTTATCGATAAAATCTCTGGTTCAAGCTGCAGAGAGTCTCTTCTGCTTTAACAATGCCTCTGAGTATTTCTTCAACTCCTCATCTGACAAAAGCAAACACACCTAATCAGACGTCTGCATTTGGCAGCGTGCAGCACCTCTGGCCCACAGCAGGGAAATAACTTTGTTCCCAGGCTTCATTAGACAATGACGCCATGCAGACAATGTCAGGAAAGGTTTCTCCACTGTCATCCTCCCAGCTGCCATGGCTTTATTTTAGGACAATGAGGAACCACCCATCTAACCTTTGGTTCTGCAGGAGAGACAATAACAGGCCAGGGCAGGGTTTGATGGCTTTTGGAGATAAAAAAGTTTTGGGTGTACTGATTGACTGAGCATAAACACAAAACCGCTACTGTAACACAAGAGCTGCAGAGAAACGGAGAGCAGTTGGTGGTCAAATGTAGGTCCTGGAGTATGAGAGGGCAGTGTGAAGAAACGACTGCTCCAAGGTTAGCCAAAGGGGAAGGATGAGGAATTTCAGCTCTGTCTGAATCCATGCCAAACATTATCTCTGTCTCAGGCTCGGAGGATTTCAGGGTGCTTTACGCTGAATATTCAGGGCAGATGTCAAGCTAACAGATGGCACAGGACAAATAACCTCTCCACACCATTCACATTAATATTATAGCACTCCCACACCTTTCTTTTCTGTGTGTGGAAAATCACCACTTTAAAATTCCAGGTTTCTCCTAAATATTTTATGTTTCAAATAAGTTGATCATCAAGATTCACAAGTGCTAGAAATGTCGGGAAATTTTAAAATGGTGATTTTCACACCTGAAAAAAGTCTAAATTTAAATACATGTTAAATATACTTAAAATATAAATTACATATAGTAAAAATATACATTTAATATACTTCAATTAAAACCAATACTGATAAATTAATTTTTGCTTCTTTATATATATAAAGACTGAGCATATATATATATATATATATATATATATATATATATATATATATATATATATGCTCAGTCTTTATACCATAATTTTAATTAAATGTTACAGACCATTTACAATTAATTTGTATTTTTACAAATTTATATATATATATATATATATATATATATATATATATATATATATATATATATATATATATATATATATATATATATATATATGTTCAGTCTTAATTCCATAATTTTAATTAAATGTTACAGACCATTTACAATTAATTTCATTGTAAATTAAATGAAAGTAATCTTAAATCACCTAAAGCCATTATAATAAAAGTCACATCTATGCCGTTATAGTTTTTCTCCATTGCTAACACACTTGAACTGATTCATTTGGCCCAATTTTCCAAACCATTCATAGTTCTCGAAACAATGACACGTTTCTCAAAACGTTTAACAGATTTCACCTGTTTGCACATGTTCCAACTGATGACACACAGGTCAGAATATCAGGATGATATGAACAAGAGCACAAGTGATTATGTGTTTTGGAAAATGAATCCTAGTGGGAGACAACGTGGAGTTGGAGGGGAAAGTAAAAACGAAGGCGATGAGGTCAAAGGTAATTTGTTTTTGACTATATTTCATTTTGACCTGGAAGTTTGGAGTTTGCACAAGTTGGTGTATAGTTTAGAGACTGTGTTTATATTTGTGAGAAAATTGTGAGCTTGTTTCATGAATTGTGTGCTAGCAATCGAGAAAAACTGTAATATAGTATGTTGTATATGTGCCTTTCATTCATTTTCACAATAAATAAGACAATTACTAGTTGGGTATCAATATTTATACTGAGTTCCATCCTCTCAATACAAAGCCAGCATTGCAAGTATTTACACTTCCTAAATTTTTCTGTTTTTAAACAAATTGTTTGAATGCTTTAACTTTTACCTTATATTATATTGTGACAATGGTTAATTGAGTATATATCACTTGGGAAGGTATTGTCTGTTACTAAGCCACTATGTAAACATTTCAAAATATGACCTTTAAGCAGTTATTGCCAAAACATATCAATATTTACCAATTGCGATGCAGATTCAGTGAAATGCTGAAAATGAATCATGACCAGCCCTTTGCAAACGTTGGCACAATGACCCGCCTGTGTGTTTTATGTGAGCGGAGGGACATCTGATACCATCGGTATCAAATCACACAGCACTGACATTTGGCCTCGGTTTCCAAGAGACGTCACTTCTAACCAAGAGCACAGCTGTTGTTTGACACACTAAACCTAAACCAAACTATACTGGTAACTGAGTTTTTATCAAGGATGTAGTCTATTCAAATTCTCAAACTCTAACCTACGACAATTTGTAACCTATAACCACTCTAAATGGGCAGATTGGAGCCAATTTAAGCAAAGGGGTGGGAAATGGACAAATAGTTAAGCCTAAATTTAAAATGGATGTATTTGAATTGCATGTAAAATTTCCATGCGCATAAACATGTTAAACAATTTTTATATGAAATTAAATATTTAAATGTAGATTTTAAACATAAAATTTAAAGGCCCTGGAAATATCAGGGAATTTCCACAGCTGGAAAAGTCAAAGTTTAAACATATACATTTTTAATAATATATAATATTATATAGCACAACAATACAACTATTATTATTATTGGGTCTTTACTGGTAATTTATAAACTAGAATTATATACGTGTATATGTGTGTGTGTGTGTGTGTGTGTGTGTGTGCTCTTGTTTTTGTGACATATCAGGGCACAACTGTGTATAATGTCATGGGTATGACACAGGTATTACTAGGAGAGGGTGACTTATGAGGACATAACCCATGTCCCCATTTTTCAAAATGCTTATAAACCGTACAGAATGAGTTTTTTTGAGGAGGTAAAAGTGCACAAAGTTTCCTGTGAGGGTTAGGTGTAGGGTTGGTGAAGGGCGATAGAATATACAGTTTGTACAGTATAAAAACCATTACCCCTATGTGATTTCCCCACATTTCACAAAAACTAACGCTTGTGTGTGTATGTATTTTGGAGTGTAGTGCGAAATGTCAACAAAATAAAGTGTATTGACTATAAATTCCCCTCACACGGTGCTATAGCCCAGAGGCAGAATGTTAACTAGATGCCAGTGTCTGCCATTTGATAAGGTTTTTCCATAAATTATGAGCTCAGCGTCATTCTGCTCTCAGCACATGCATCTCATTAGGTCTCCAAAGAGTAACAATGTGTTAATGTCACCAGAACAAATCCACAGCACACTAAATATCAGACCAAAATCCACAGCTGGCAAGGTGTGAGTTTATATTAGTTTGCCACAGATTTATTTACACCTGGTCTTTTGGAGAGCTAAAGAAAACAATTGAACGATTGATCAAACTTTGCTTTCCCCCCTAAACATGTCAGTCAAATTTCATTTCAGATGTTAACATTCCTGATGTCTCTTTCTCCCACATCAGCCATATGTCTGCCTGCTTTTGAGGGTGAGGTGTTTACACTGATAATAATGAATCTGAAACAGGACACTGGATACTGGGGGAGAAGACAGACCCTCACAGCCGCTTGCATAATAGGACAGGGAAGAGCTTGCACTTCTCTCCTTTTTGCAGGAAATGGGCGAAACCTGGGCTGAAATTATTTCTCCGACATTTTGTGCTGTGAAGGAAGCGTCTCCTGATAGAAGAGGTCATTTGGCTTCCTGTTGTGCAGAAACAGTTTGTATGTTTTTCAGCATGAAAAGAGCATGACAGGAAGGGTCAGGGGGTTTGGTAGTTACTAGAGTGAAGTACACTGCCAAATTAGCAGGATTAGTATTACAAAAACATGTGACGGTCACTTGTCACCACAGAAATCAAAAGAAATATATATTGCATTTTGTATATATTATATAAATATTTTAATGACTTTTTTATTTCACAATTAAGCACAAAAGCCTGCAATTCTCTTAACCCAAATCTGGGTTAAGTTTAAAATATTATAAGATAATAAAGAGTATTTTACTATTTTTTTTTTATTAATTCAATTTTACTATAAGTACTATATATATAATAAACATTTTTGAAGTACTAGAAAGCCTATATAACTTACATTTTGATTTACAAAAGTATATTATTTACTGTGCAAGTAATGATTTGACAACATTTCACTCTAAGGTTCATTAGTTAACATTAGTTAACTAAGAATGAACTATTCTTCTATTTAATGTTAATTTTAGCATTTACTAATGCATAATTAAATTCACAAGCCTTGTTTGTTAACATTAGTTAAAGCACTGTGAACTAACATGGACAATGAATTTACTGTATTGTTTTTTTTTTTTTTTTTTTACTAAATTTAAACTAGATTACTAAATAGTGTAATAAATGTATTGTTCATTGTTTGTTCATGTTAGTCAATACATTAACGTTAACAAGTGACACCTTATTGTAAAGTGTTACCCATGATTTTGTTTTGAATTACAGTAATAAGAATTTGGATGAAATGTGCACAATTGTTGAAAAAAAGAAAATATAAGAAAAGTTCTTTAAGATTTTTTTTTTTTTTTTTTTGTAGGGTATTAATACTACATATGTAATAAATTGATAATTTACACTAAAATGCAATTTTGTTTTGAATTACATAGTAATCAGAATTTTGGATGAAAATGTGCATGCATAAAAAAAGATTAATTATATTTATTATATTCTTTAGGGTAAATGGTTGCAATTAATTTAATTTAGCAATAATAAATAAATAAATAATTTGCAACTTAAAAGTATATATTTTTTTCCTTTTTTTTTTAGTGTGACTGTTTAACAGTTTAAAATTAACAGTAAATAGGCATATGAACAATATAAGACAATTTTTCTTTTGATTTTTGTGTATAATATGACATGGCATATTCTTGACACGTTTAGTGCAATTCATCTTAATCTACAGTACAGACCAAAAGTTTGGAAGCATTACTATTTTTTATGTTTTTGAAAGAAGTTTCTTCTGCTCATCAAGCCTGCATTTATTTGATCAAAAATACAGAAAAAAATAATAATATTGTGAAATAATATTACAATTCAAAATAATTGTTTTAAAATGTATTATACTTTAAATTATCATTTATTTCTGTGATGCAAAGCTGAATTTTTAGGATCATTATCACATGTTCCTTTAGAAATCATTCTAATATGATGATTCATTATCAAAGTTGGAAATAGTTCTGCTGTTTAATATTTTTTCCGAACATGTGATACTTTTTTAGGATACTTTGATGAATAAAATGAATGAATGTTTTTAAAATATAAATATTTTGTAATAACAGTATACACTACTGGTCAGTAATTTGGGGTCAGTAATTTTTTTTCTTTCTTTTTTTTTCATAAAATCAATACTTTTATTCAGCAAGGATGTGTTAAATTGATAAAAAGTGATAGTAAAGAAAATATATTATTAGAATTGTTTTTTTTTTTTTTTTTTTTTTTTATAAATGCAGTTCTTTTTAACCTTTTATTCATCAAATATATTAGACAGCAGAACTGTTTCCAACACTCATAATAAATCAGAATATTAGAATGATTTCTAAATGATCATGTGATAGACTGGATGTTACATGTGACACTGAATGCTGGAGTAAAGATGCTGGAAATTTAGCTTTGCATCACAGGAATATTTTTTTTTAAGTATATTCAAATATAAAACTATTATTTTAAGTTGTAATAACATTTCACAATATTACTGTTTTTTCTGTATTTTTTAATCAAATAAATGCAGGCTTCATGAGCAGAAGAAACTTCTTTCAAAAACATTAAAAATAGTAATTTTTCCAAACTTTTGGTCTGTACTGTAGATTGTTGTATTTACTTATACCTGAGATAAAGTACTCTAATACTGACAAAACACTTAAAATGAAAGTGTGTCTTACATTAATGGACTAATCAATGGTTTTCTGTACAGGAAATGTGTGGGATAAACTGCTACACTAAGGATGTGCGGCAGCAGAGATAAACATTCCAGACTTCAAACACACAGATGAAGGTAGCAGGAAGCTTATCGAGGACTATGATAACAAATTGAACACACCAGGAACTATAGTCAAAGAAGCTTCGGCATAAAAAGGCCCTTCAAAGGCATCAGGATTATTAGGTTTAACCACCTGTTTAGTGAAAGAAAAACTCTGACAAAATTACTAGAGTTACTTTTCACAAAAACAACTAAATAAACATTTCAGATTTCCTCTTATTTCTAATGCTAGGATGCATCATTTTTGATAAATCTGAAGATTAATTTGCTCCCAGCACATATTTTAACATTTCGCTCATCCACTGAAAACTTTACTTTTTAAAAATTATTTTAATCTTTTGACTGACATGTCGCATAAGACACAACATTTTTAATTACTTGAAATAAATACTCCAGTACATGCATGATAAAAAAAATGAGGCGTGGGCAAAGGGAAAAAACACAGCACATTAAAATATAATTGTAAGTCTGGTAAATAGTGTAAAACCTATGGCACACACTCACAGCAGCTTTTACTCATTACAAATTCACACATGGAATACGAACATTATTATGCTGATGATTTCTACAAGTCTCAATGACATCCATTCAGCCAAACACTGAGGTAAAGACTTTCAGTTTCATTTAAGGCTTCTGTTGTAACGGCCCCTTTTGGCCATATTATATTCTCAACCGACACAGATATTTGCAAAAGTTGTCAGTTTTAGTAAAAGCTACTTCTTCCCCAATCACATCTAGTTTGAGAAAAACCTACAAATGTGAGCTTGAGTGAAGCCAACTGCCATGAAATGTCAATAAAAAAATGGTAATTACTACATTTACTCTTAAAAATAAATTTGACGGTTCCACAAAGAATCTTTAACATGCACGGAACCTTTCAAATGCAGAAAAGGTTCTTTGGATAATGGTTCTTATAAGAACTGTTCTCTGCAAGGTTCTTTTTTGGAACCCAAAATGATTCTTCAGTGGAGTCGCTGTGAAAACCCTTTAGGCTGATGATACACAGGGCAACTTTTTTTTGAGCAATGTTGCTTGGGCACTCTCTCATTGAGAATAGGTAACATATTATCTGGATATTTTAGATCAGTCGTTGGTCCTGTGTCTCTCCTGGTTGCCCGTTGACAGCAACATTGCTCAAAAAGTTTATCATCAGACGTGTATCATCAGCCTTACGGAAACTTTATTTTTAAGAGTGTATGTGGGGTTAAACCTGATTGGATTCTTTGGTACTTCAAAATAACGTGCCGGGGAGGAGTTTTAATTCACAGAATGAGAGTTAACTGGCGGTAAAGTTCTAGGTGAGGATCGTTCCCTTAGTGCCTGAGACAGGAGTGTGCATCCGTCTGAGACGGCGCATGCAGAGTTTCGCAGCCGCTCCCTATAGATGGGCATCTGGGAGCTGTTCTCGGGATGCTGGGAAATATCCCTGAGGCCCTGGGTCAGAAGAACGCAGGCCGAAACCACGCTCATGGCGCCACCCAGAACGGCCGTCTGCACCCCTTTTCCTTCCAGGGGGATGGTTGCGGCTTTGCCGAGGAACTGCGTTTCGGTGGCGAAACCCACCAGGGCGTGCACGGCCTGCACGAGCGGCCCACTGAAGAGGACACAGCGGTTGCGGGTCAGGTCGCTCGGGCAGGCCTTTAGCTCACGCATGCATGCTAAAAGTGCTGTGGCGCTCGTGCTCATGCACTTGACGCTGGCTTTGAACTGCTCCTTTGCGAACTTGTCCTTGGATTTATCACTGGCCAGAGAGGAGGCATCCGTAAGCGTGGTGAGGTTCTTCAGGATGTTCTGCGAGACTTCCAGAAGGAGCTGCGGAGTCAGGTCAGCCAGAGCCGTCAGGCGGAGAATGTTGCACGTTTGCTCCACTTCGTGTCTGCATCGGGTGACTTTGTAGCGGTCCACCAGGCCGGAAATGGCAGCCTGGGAACCCGGGATCTCCACGGCTGCCAGGTAAGCGGCGTGCGCCGAATACTCCGTCAGCGAGACCACTAGGTCCCCCATCTCGACCAGTCGGTCCCCAACCTCCACGAACTTCCCCATGTTGAGCTGGCTCTGGATATCATGAACGATGATCGACAGCTCCTTGGTTCGTGCAATCACCGTGTCGCGGCATTTCTCGAACGTCTCTGCTACAGGCATGCCGTCGGTGTTCACCACCGGCCTGGTCTCGCTGGACAGCAGGAGCAGGTCTGCCACCAGCTGCATTTTGCTCTTGCATGCGTCACAGATGGATGAAAGTCTTTTCCTTTGTTGCAAGCTTCCGCTAAGGATGTTGGTAGAAACCTCACTATCTGATTTTCCCGAGCCACTACTAGCCATAGTAGTGTGGTCGCGCTAATGTTCAAAATAAAGATCACAACATATGTTCTCTTGTGTGAACATGTGAGTTATGTCATTTTCTTCAGTAAAAAAAATAAAAATAAAAAGATTCCCGCACCTTCTCAGGGAGAGTGGAACTGGCCAATAACGTCCTTCAGAAATAGTCCACTCAGCTTTGAAAACTCAAAATTACATGAAACTTCACTCAATGCACCAATAAGGGAAGTACTTTAGAAAAATATTTGGATTTATTTTTTCAAAAATACAACACGGGCAAAAGGGCTGATGAGATCTGTAATGAAATATCCCTTCAAATGTATTGCCCTATGATTAAATAATCTGATTTTAGGTGTGCATTATGAGAAAAACGAGCATAGAACAGAATTCACAACTATCCCGACAAGGTAGGCTACAGTCTGATCAGTTTCACAGGTTGTCAATGTCGCTCCAACAATGCAGAGAAACCAAAAACACTCTTTTCTACAAAAGGCTTCTGCAGTGCCGTGTACAAGAAGATGCCCAAGCGAAGGCAAAGTGCAGGTTGACTTCCAGAATCGCTACTTTTGCTGTGTGGAATTTGTCATTTCAGGTTTTCTTCGTGTCATGCACATTACATGCATTTAAATACATGTCCTGCTGCAATGGGATGCTGCTGCTGATATATTGACCGTCTTGCTGACCCGCGACCGAAGCGGGAGACGCGCAGGCGCCCCGCCGCCACTGCACCATCATCCCAGGACACCTCGGAAATTCATAAAACGTTCCCCAACGACTTTCAGCCGTTTCTTTTTCATACACAATCCAAGTTCTGTGGGCAAACTCAGTTCCTTATGCATATCTATTGTCCATACGCCCTCTCCAGGAGGAAAGCATCGGTTGTCCAGTGGCAGATAGTTTCGCTTTTGCTTGCCATTCTTTAAACGCTCGGCTGAAAGTTTTAACGCGGTTTCCGCGATGATAACGAACTCCGTTCGCTACTGAGACTCTCGCGCGTCGGTTGTAGTCTCCCGCTACATCTTGCGTATCAGGAAGCGGCGGGAGGGTGTGGCTGAATAGCTTGTTAGCTTCCCTCAAACTCTGGCACTTTCATACCATCCACAACCATTATTCCTGGTCAGCGAGACGAAATCCCTCATTTTAAGTCGCCAGCAGCTCAAACGTTACGCTTATTTTTCTGAGGTAACGTCAGTAGTGCGAGAAGTCGCGTTCATTCCTCACCCAGTCATCGTTTCCCGAGGCCCCGATGTGAGACTCAACTACCGGTCCGAGGGCAAAAGTTACACCCAACGAGAAATTCCAGAGAAGTTCCTTGTGTTCCCCCTTTTCGTTTGTTTCGTTATTTCTTGTTTCTGGTGTTTCGCCCCAGATTTGCGCTTCCCTGTTAATCCAACAGGTACTCTCGCGTGTGGGTATTTACTACTTTCACAATGTTCACATTCAGAGCGGCATAGAGCGAATTATTGTTTAGTTTAGCGGGAACGCCGGTAGCATAATTATATATATATATATATATATATATATATATATATATATATATATATATATATATATATATATATATATATACAACTTTTTTTTTTTTTGGACCCATTTTGTGCTGTTTGGAGTGTATATCATTATATTTACAATGATATATATATAATATATATATATATATATATATATATATGTGTGTGTGTGTGTGAGGAGAAGAATTATATAAGATTTGATCATTGCAATTGAATGATTAAATATATTAGTAAAATAATCTAAATAAATTGTGAATAAAAGGGTTCATTTGTGAGAAAATGAAAATCTATTGCTCCATTGTGTCGTTTGTTAAGTTATTTATCGATTAGTATCTATTATTTAAACTAACCAATGTTTCATCAAAATAATACTTAAATATGAATGAATATTAAATAGACAATTGTATGAATAAATTAGTAAATAAAATGGATAAATTCAAGCAGAAAAAAAACACTTTTATTTATGTTTAATTAATTAATGCAAATAATGTAAGTATACAAACTTGTGGCAAGGGGTATTTAAAACGCCAATGGAAATAATAGTTAAAAAAAAAAAATCACCCTACCGCGTTGATAAAAAATCAAACTGGCCTCAAAACAGCTGACTCATCTTGGGAGGGGAATCGGATTCACCGCTGCAAATACTATGACGTAAATGCAGTAGAGTACTTTTCATTAGACAACAAGAGATTTTGGTAGAGCGAAGGAGCCAATCAGAATCAACCAGGTGGGGCTGCTGCACTGAAAACCCTCCTCCTTGGACATGGGAAGGGCTTTCAGCAACTTAAAGGGTCATATATGATGACAATCTAAATATTGCATTATTAGGACTTACAAATATACTATGAAGAGTAAGATTTAAAATAAAAACCTTAAACGTATCATTTACCCTTAACATTACATTCTACAATGATGCATTGCTCTTCTCCATCAGTTTCAAGCAACAGATCTTCTTCATATTCAATGCAGATCCCTGATGTACTTTATTTGGTCTGGTTCCTTATTAAATTCCAGCAGAATAAAGCTACTGAATTACACAAAGCATGTGTATGTAGTGTGTTAGATGTTAACTGGGGGCTGAGGCTGTGAATACTGCATGTCAGTTGTACAGCTGCACAGGGCACTGTGCCATTGGGTGGGGTGTCCTGAGAGGAAACCATTCCGATTCTGTTGAATGAGCCTCACACCTCATATGCGTCCCATGAACAAGCACTGTAGAGAACCAGCTTGTGCAGAGCTGAAAAAAACAAAAACAAAAAAACATATTATATATATATATTTTTTTGCATTTTATTTGGTATCAAGAGAGTTTAGCTATAATGCATGCACTATTGTAAGTACTGAATATTTACTAACCATACATAACTAAAACAGAAAAAAAAATACAATAAAAAAACCTAAATAAAAATTAACACTCATTTTATACAAACTTTAAGTCTTTATAGCTTACTTTTTAAATGTAAATTAATTGTAGATAATTTAAAACAACTTTCAAAAATAGAGTTATGTTGTGAATGCTATTATTTAATTATATAGCCTACGTGTAATCTAATAATTATACTGACCTCTGGATATGCATTAAAACTATTTCAGAGATCCAAAACTAAAACCAAAACGTTTTCAGATGTGATGTTTATATTTTGTAATCTTTTCTCATTATTTACCATGCACACTCATTATTTACCACACACTCTATATTTTGTTTCTTCTTGTTTTATACGTTCTTGTACTCAGGATAATGCAAAGAAAGTTTTCGAGGAGGGAGAAGGAAAGGTATGAAACAATCACAAGCATGCATTGCATCAGAGAGTAGCCGGAACGTGTTTTGCATTTAATGCATCATATCCATATTATTAATATTTGTGTTTATTATTGTAAAGTATTTATTTAATAGACTGTAATTTTTTTATATTCCTTTATCACCAAATACATGTAAAAAAATAAAAAAATAAATAATAATAAAAAAACTCTGAACCGTAAGACACGTGATCACGTAGACACGCCCTTTGCTTAAACCCATGACTAGCGTAAAGATTTTAACCAATCAGCGAGCTCCAGGTTTAAAGATGGCGTCTCCCGTCAGCTGCAGGACTGTATCAGTATTGTTTTTTCTCATATTATTCATATCGGTTCATTGTGCAGACACTAAACCAAAGAAGAAGAAAGACATAAGAGATTATAATGATGCGGATATGGCCAGACTGCTGGAGGAGTGGGAGGTATGAACGAACTAACGAACAACACACTGCCGCAATCATTCAGTCATGTGCCTCTGACTATAAACTACCATGGTAACCGCCGAAATACCATCGTGGCTACTGCAAAACCATAATAAACGAATTTGGGATCTCGTTCAAATGAGTTTGCAGAATAATTTTTTTTATATAGTTCATTTTTTGATGCGTCTGGATGTTAATATGAACTTTACGGTTTATTTGTGGTAACAGTAACTGTCATAAGTTGTATTTTGACGAAAACGGTTCTTACTATGATAACATGAAGTGTATTTCACACTAGCAACTGTTTTTTAGTTGTTTATGTACACATTATTAAAAAAAGTTGTTCACTATGTCAAATATCTTATTTTATTACATTGTTTTACACTTAATTCGCATGAATATTGCATACGGTATATATATATATATATATATATATATATATATATATATATATATATATATATAGATAGATAGATAGATAGATAGAAGGATGGATGAGACAGTCAGGTACTTATGTTGGTATGAATCGCGATGTGATTGGTGGATATCTTTAGTTTATGAGATTGACATATTTTATGAGGACACTCCTTGAGCCAAAGGTTGCCTCTGAATGAACACGGTTCACAGAAATTAACCAGATAGTGTCACAGTCATTTAAAGGTTTGAAAATGTTTAATATTATAGGTTTTTGCATTGCATCTTGAAAATACATTTTCTTTCGTCAGTGATTGACATCTATTTATTTATTACAGAAAGATGATGACATCGAGGAGGGCGACTTACCCGAGCACAAGCGGTCTCCTCCACCCATCGACTTCTCTAAAATAGACGCGTCCAAACCAGAGGATCTCCTGAAGATGTCTAAGAAGGGAAGGACCCTGATGGTGTTTGCTACTGTGTCAGGAAACCCCACAGAGAAGGAGACGGAGGAGGTCACCAGCTTGTGGCAGGGAAGCCTCTTCAATGCCAACTTTGATGTTCAGAGGTAACAGCCGCATTACTATGCAGATGTTTGATAAGGATGTCAAACTACACAGTCAAAGCGTTTAGATTATATGCTCACATCTGTGTGACGTGTAGATCCAGATCATCACAGAACTTCAGATAGAGCTTGTTCATTGACAGCTGGACCAAAAGTTTTCCAAAACAGTTTCAAATCTTTTCTCTCTCATCAAAGTGGCTACAGCATTTAAATATATATACACTTTATTTAATCTAGTTGCCAAGGCAGTGTTTTTTCGTGTAACTTTAATTACTAAATAAAAATGTCTAAAAATCATATAGACACGCACACATTTTTTTTTTACAAAAAATGACAAAAACACATACAAAATTACAAAAACTTTAACTAAAATTTAAATGAAAACAGAAAATGTGCTAATAAAAAATCTGAATCAAAATCTGAATAAAACTAATATAATATGCTTTTTTTTTGGCCTACTCTCAGAAGTTAGCATAATTTTTTACCAAAGCAGACAACCGTCATTGAAGGGCATGTTTAATATGAAATGTTAAATTATTAAATTAAAAAAATATATAAATTAATGTATATATTACTTGAGAACATAATATTTTAACTGTTTTATTTTATTTTATGAAAACATTTTCTGCATTATTTTCAATAAAGCTGTAATTTTGAAAATTGATGCAAAAAGTAAAAAAATATTTGTGTGTTTTGTATATATAAATAGCTAAGCAAATTTCCTTAGAAGGACAAAGAACTCAGTCAATTTATTACAAATATATATATATACATATATACTAGTGTATATATATGTTTTGATTTATTGAATTTAATATCCAACATAGATTGTGAGATGTGGTAAAAATTACATTCTTAATGGTTCAAGGGGAAAAAGTGAAAGTGTTTTAGGAGAGTTTCTTGTTTTGGAGCCCATAGAATGTTGTGATGCTAGAAACAAATGATGTATTTAACAATGAATCATTAAGAAGTAAATTTGAATCAGAGCTTCTGTGTGCCACACAACCTCCATTTTGAAGCTCTCCTTCTCTGTCTCTTGAAATGCTCTTTGGTGCTCTGTCACCAGTCAATCTAATCAGTTTGTATCTTTCTCATCAGATTTGTGGTGGGATCCAACCGTGTCATCTTCATGCTGCGTGACGGGAGCTTCGCCTGGGAGATTAAAGACTTCCTGATCGCTCAGGACCGCTGTGAGGATGTGACCGTAGAAGGGCAGGTGTACCCTGGGAAAGCCGCCAAGAAAGATGCCAAGGGGAACGAGCAAAACAAGACCAAGAAGAAAGGAGACAAGAAAGCAGCCAACCGAGCAAATAAAAGCAAGCAGGAGCTTTGATACATGAGCCCCAAAAGCACAGCATCTTAATGGGACTGAGGGAGTGTATCTCTAACAGGTGTTACTAGGTACTTCGACACACAGGTTGATGAGTCAAATCAGCAATATTTGTTTATGTTTCTTTGATTTGTTTTACTGTAAACTGCCTTATATTTTCACAGTCTGAATCAAAGAATAAATCACTTTTATAATTACATTATATGCATTTAATTATTTTATTTGCAATTGGTGTCAAATCGTGTTCATGGTCAAATTTATAAATGCAGAAAAGTGTAGCACTTAAAGAAATGGTTCACCCAAAAATAAAAATATGCTGAAAAATTGAGTTTGTTTCTTCATCTGAACAATTTTTGAGAAATTGAACACTACTCAACAATGGATGGAACACTGCTCAACCTCTGCAAGTGAATGGGTGCTGTCAGAATCACAGACCAAAAAGCTGAAAAATGACATATCAGTAATCCACAGTCTCGTGAAGCGAAAAGCTGTGTGTTTGCAAGAAACAAATCCTTCATTAAGGTATTTAAACTTTAAAGCCTTCTAAAACTTTAAGTTGCTTCTGGCCAACATATGAGTCAATAATGTTGCATTCTCAAGTGAAAAAGTCAGTCCTCTGTTGTTCCTGCACATCAAAATCCACACACATATTTGTTGAGAATGATTTTGGACCGTTTTGCTTGTAATCATTGCTTAATCTGTGCATATTACTCTCTCAATTCAGATTAGTCTACTTTTTAACAGGAGAAAGCAATCTTAAATGTTAAAATAAAAATAAAAAAGGTTTTGTCTTCACAAGATGTTAATTGATGGAATGGAGATGTGTGGATTGCTTGTGGATTATTATGATGTTTTTATGAGCTGTTTGGACTCTTATTCTGACGGCACCCATTCACTGCAGAGTAAACATTGGTGAGCAAATTTTCTAATGTACTATTTATCATAATTTTACTGTTTTGATGAAGAAACAAACTCATTTAATCTTTAATGGCCTGAGGGTGAGAACATTTTCAGCAAATGTAAATATTAGGCAGACTGTTCTTTTAAAGCCTAAAAACAATGCTGTTTGACTTTTGTTCCCAACACCCCTTAATAGACATTTTTTTTCCCAGCTGCATAAATTTTCTTTCATTTCCTTTGACATTTTATTTGTATTTTTATGCAACAAACTAGTACACAAGCAGTCTGTGCTCAGCAGTGATAGAGAATATCTGATTTATCTGAAGGTTTACATAACCGCTTGTTGACAGATGCTGAAATGCATTTGGAGGATGTGGCAGAAATGAACTGATCTGGAATCAGTCCAACAGCTTCTGGCAAACAAAATGAGTTCAGAAGCGGCAGAGTCATTGCCCCAGTTTGAAAGAGAGCAACATTAGGCGCTAATAGAGTAATCGATCATCCTTTCTCTTCTGAAGCCCCATATGCCATGATATCTGAGAAAACGTAAGTACAACTCGTGGAAATATGTGAGCATTTCAGCACTTTACTGAATGATAAATGGGATCTAATTGAAATAAAAAATTATTTTTTGTTTGCGATCATCCATTAAACATTCATCCATTCTTGCAGGCGTTTGTTGTTCATCATCATCATTGACACATTTGTCAAATCCTTCCAGAACTCTGATGATAATGGCAAACGAATAGAGAGCACTAATGGAAAATCCATTGCGTAGTTTCAATAGTAAATGTTTCTTTACAAACAAACATTTTTATTTCTAAGTACATTTACTGAATAAGAACTTGAATGTATAAAGAGCTTTAGCTATTCTGTCTTCTACTTCCAGAAGAAACCTCATTCCCAGTAACATTTGACAAGAGACTGATGGTTTTAAATGAGTGTCATCTATTTGTCATGTGAGAAAGCAAGGCGGCCACATTGACCACATTCGTAATTGCTCTTGACACGATTGATGCTCTGCATTAAATTAGGTCAAACAAGAAGATTTGACACTCCAGAAAACATAGCCAGCAACTCATGATGACATTCAAGAATGCCAGTTCAGTTTCCCACGTCTGAAATAACACTTCAAAAGTGACCTTCGAGCGCTTCAGGGTGCTTTACTGTGCAAACATGTCCAGATCTTTAGTGAACTTATGTCCAGAATGCAGGATCCACCCTAGTCCGGTATGGCCTCCATGGTCATATTCCCAAACCATCTGCTGAAGAAACTCCTCATGGTCCCCCACCCCAACATCAACACACAGTAGACACATACCATCAATCAACATCAGCTTCTTTTACAGTGTTTGCTAAAGGAACGACACATTCCAGCATCACTGTTGTGATGTTTGAAATGCCTTTGTTTTGATAGAAATCTATGGAAGCCTGTTTCCGACGTTGAATAAAAATGCTTTTATAACATAATTGGCGACTTTTTATTATACAATTCACTTTGTTCTCTCGCAATTGCAAGTTTACATATCACAATTCTGAAAAAGTAAGGAATTGTCAGAAAAAGTCAGAATTGTGAGATATGAACTTGAAACTGTAAGTTTGTCTCGCAATTCTGACTTTTTCTAGCAATTGCCAGTTTATGATGCAGTTTCAGATATTTTCTTTATTTATAAATAATCTTTATTTCTTTTTCTTTTATATTTTCTTTTCTCAGAATTGTGAGATATAAACATGCAGTTGCAAATTATAAAGGGGAAAAATACTATTTTCTCACAATTCTGACTTTATAATCTGCGATTGCGAGATTATTTCTCACAGTTTTTTTTTTTTTTTTTTTTGGATTTATTTGAATTCACAATTCTGAGAAAAATGTCAGAATCGTGCTATAAAAAATTGCAATTTCCTTGTTTTAATTTTTTTTTTATTCAGTGGCAGGCCTCATTTATAAATGTTGCACATAAAAAAACTTCTGATCATCTCTCAAATATGCACATGGGCGATTCATAAACACGCTTTATAAATGAGGCCCCTATAATTGAACACAACTATAGAAATGGAACATTCACCAAAAATGTGTTTTATATATGTATATATATATATATATATATATATATATATATATATATATATATATATACATAAACAGTATCACTCCAAAAATGAGGAAAAAAGATTTATTTCTGTACAAAAGTCTTTATATTTTTTTCTTATCTAAAGTAATACATTTGTATTACTTGGAAATCATTCACATTTACATCACATCCATATACAACTTAAAGTTAATATCATGTATATTTGAATTATACACTAAACTGAAAATTTTAGTTTTAGTTTTTACAGATAGGACAGGAATACATTACAACTTAAAAGTCCCTTAAGACATCCCTTCTTGATTTGTGTAATAGTGCCTGTACAATAAATAAGTATAAAATATATCTCTGTTATCAATCAGGATTTTTGTGATTTTTTTTTTTAGAAACACACAAAACATACAAAAACACTAACAAATTACAATCTCCGAAAAAAGACCAGCTATTTCGGCAAAGGGACAATGTCGTACTTCTTGCCAAATGGACGAAAAGCCAATTCATCACAGATTTTATCATTTTATGATAGACTGACATCTACTAATGCTCAGATTCAAATCCATTCTTGACTATTCGATTTAAAGGAACGGTTCACCGAAAAATGTAAAGAATTATGTCCATATTTTTTCAAGTGTCTTGAACTTGTATGGTACTTTCAGAATTTATGCTTGGAAAATGTAAAAAAAAAAAAAAATCTTGTTTGTTGTTACATCTAATGACATGGTGTAAATAAATGAGTTAAATGTTCATTTTTGGGTGACTGGTTCCTTTAAGGCCGGTTGTGTTTATTTTTTATTTTTTGCTGGCTCTCTCATTCAACACAAACGAAACCAACTCTTGTGCGTGACAATTTAAATGAGGAAACCTCACAACATTTACAATCTGAAACCTTTTTTTCTACATATTTAGAAAAAAATAAAACATGTTGAATCATGAAGGCAAACATCACCGAGAGGGACAAAAACAAGGAATTTTGTTGTTTTTAGTTTTTAGTTTCTTGTTTTTCTCCTGTTGAAACTCAAGTACAATCAACTGACGACACGATCCAAAAATCACAACGTCCACGTTGTCACATACAATGGGATCCGCTGGGAGGGGTTGCTAGGTAACATAAACACATGCTGGGCTGTGATTGGTGCTTTATGTTCAGTAGTCCTGTAGCTGGGCTCGTCCGGCAGTGCTGCTACAGCGAGTCTGAGAAGTCCTGCGGTGTGTGTCGCTCGTCTTCATAGCTTCATCATCTTAATCACAGGGATGGGCAGCACTTGGTGGAGTTTGGCCCGCTCTTCATCAACACTCATCCTCACCCAGTCTGGCCGGAAGGAGCCTTTGAAGCCCACAAAGGCAAATTTTTCTGGAAGCAAAAACGCCACAAAAAGATTTTAATGACCTCAGGCCAATTTACTGTGCATCAACAATTGGCAAAAATTATACAGGCTTTGATGTTATGGTGCTTATTTAACAGCATCTGATTGGTCAATCATGATATTCTTTGGTTACACGTTTTTTTTTTTTTTTTTTTTATAACAAGGCTAAACTGTATGACCGTCATCCCTGGCAACAGATTTACTACATACACTACAAAAAAGTCTGGGTATAGTAAGATTTTTTAAATATTTTTGAAAGAAGTCTCTGCTGCTCACCAAGGCTTCATTTATTTGTAATAATAAACAGTAATAATGTGAAATATTATTACATTTTTAAATAATGATTTTTTTTTAAATATATTTTCAAATGTAAATTATTCCTGTGATCAACGCAGAACTTTCAGCATCATTACTCCAGTCTTCAGAGTCTATGGAAGCTTGTTTCTGCCACAGGATAAAATAAAATAAAAATTATAATAATTGCAACTTTTTCATCTCACAATTCAGACTCGTTTTTCGCAATTTTGAGTTAATGTTACGATTCATTTTTTTCCCTAAAAATTGTGAGAGATACAAAATCATAATTGTGAGACAAGGAGTAACAATGACCTTTTTTATTCTTTAGCGAAAATAAAAATAATTGTGAGATGTAAACTCAGAACTCTGTGGGGAAAAAAAAATGACTATAAATAAAAGCAAAATTGTAAGATGCAAAAGCAGAACTCTGAATATCAGATAGTGTTTATATTTTGCGCTAATTTTCTCTCAGAACTCTTTACTATTTTCTTCTTTAATTTTATTTTAAATGGTAGTGAAGCTGTGCTAGTTTCGTGCCTCCCATATCATTCAACACTTTGTATTCATATAATAATCTCAGATTTCAAATCAATATTTGTTGGTAATATTTATTTAGGCCATGAAATAACAGGAAAATATAAAGTTGATCAGTATCATAAAATCTTGTGTTGGAGTGTTTTCATTTTTATTCCTTTGGTTTCAGTACAGACTGGTCTGTGAAACATTTGGTGTTGTTCACGGAATGATCCGGTGGGAAGCACTTGGAATGTAAACCTAAGAGGCTTTGCCTGCTGAAATGACAATTCAACATGATAAATATAATATGTGAAGGGAGGGTTGAGAGGAAGGACCCTGCTGCTCTGGTATGTATGTGTGTGTGTGTGTGTGTGTGTGTGTGTGTGTTTGTGTGTCCAGCCCAGAAAACCATTTCTCTTCTCACAATTCGACTCTGTTTCTTTCATTGTCTTGGGGTTTCACTTGTCCTTTTTGTGGTAATTTATCATAAAGTATCCCAAATACCATTGGGATGAACTCTATAGTTTAGAACTATATGTTTTTGTCTATTATGCCTCTTATGCTCACCAAAGCTGCATTTATTTGATAAAAAATGCAGTAAAAACTGAAGGAATATGAAATATTATGCAAAGTTTAAAGACATATTGTATATTTGAATATATTTTAAACTGTAATTTATTCCAGTGATGCAAAGCTGAATTTTTACCTTTAAAAAAAAAAAAAAAAAAATAGTTTGTAACATAATAAATGTCCTTACTGTCACTTTTGATCAATTTTATTTAGTCCTGATGAATAAAAGTATTCATCTCTTTTAAAACAAAAATCTTTCTGACCCTAAACTTTTGTATGGTAGACCAAAATACATTACATACTTGACATTAGGGTCTATTTTGCTTGGTCACGTGTGTTTACTAGTGATTATGCACATTTGTTTCAAACCTATAAATCATGTAAATTCCATTAGGTACTGATAATGTCAGATGTCTATCACAAACTTGAATTATAATGAGTGAACCTCATTACCTTTCAACTTCACCGTCTGATCTGCTCCAAGGGTATCGAGAATTTTGGTCCATGGTCCTCTGGTGACCAGCTTCCCTTTAGAGGTGATCAAAACCACTGACCTGCAAGTGCAGAAAAACATTTCTATCAGGCACAGCAGTTAAAAATAGAGAAAGACATATGAAAATCATATAGAGATCATCTAAAGTGGTGGTTTCAACCCCCCGAAATCAAGCTTCACTTTGCTGTACTTTATCTTCATAAAACTTTAAGTTTAGTTGGCTGTTTTCAGTGGCCGCCCAAGCTAAATTTCAAGGCCACTGAAGCATATGTTAACATGCAATTTGTTTCTCCTTATATGACTGTGTGATTATCTCCCATTTGCTGCTTTTATGTGAGAATCCAAACACTCCAGCAGTGTCAGAGCGGCGCTACCCAACTTAACCGTGCAGAACGGATCAAATATCTGCATGCCCCACTTCTCAGCACAGACCAATTTGGAAAGCGCCGCGTGTCGCACAAAGCCTGTGTGATCCACTCGAATTCAACACATAATTCTCTACATCGAAGCACTACAGGAGGTGAAACATCTCAGATGGCTTCACGCTTAGCTGATAATGAGGTGCTGTAAATCAAAAAAAAAAATGCTTCTTTAAAAGCTGAAACAAAAAAAGATAAATTTTGACCTGTTAAAAACGTTGCTTTGGTTTAATTAACAGAAGAAACAATGGTTTCAGTGCCACAGAATAGTACATTTTAAAAAGTAAAACATTTCATAGCATGTGCATTTCATTCTGTGCGACACGTAAACTGAAGATTCCTACATGTATTTTATTCTTATTAATCTTACAGCTCAAACATTTGGGGTGCTCACTAAGGCTGAAAAAAAACAAAACCTAATGTTACTATTTAAAATCACATGAATCTTCAGAAATCATTCTAATATGCTGATTTGCTCCTCAAGAATAGTGGTTGACCGATATATTGCCAAGGCCGATATATGGGCCGATATTTGTAATTTTGCAAATATCGGCCGATAAGTTTTTCTGCATGAGTTCGAGGCGGGACTTTTATTTTGATGGCGCTGAGTATATATAACCAGCAGTGAAATGTGAGACAGGTCCGCTCCATGGACAGTGCAATTATTAAAGAATACAACACAGATTAAAATATACATAAATAAATGTATGAAAGAATGAAATAAATGAAGCAATAAAATATAAGAATAAAATATAAAAAAGATCTATTCTGTAGAATTAAATATAGAATAGAAAATATATTAAAAAAAAAAAGAGAGAGAAAATTGTTCGCAGTTGTCATTAACAGTTCTGTCTGGGGAAGTCGTGGCCTAATGTATATTTTAACATTTCATTGCATGTGCATTTGATTTTGCATAGATGTAAACTATTCATGCGTGTGTTTTTCATTAGTCTTACTCGTCTTTGAGGTTTGTGATGTAGTTCTCTAGCTGAGCCGGAATTCCCATCAGGATTGAGTTCCTGAAGCCTTTAGACTCCAGGATTTTACCACTGTGACCGTCGATTACAGTCAGATGAATGCCATCCTCTGATTGGTAGATCTTCTTTCCATTCACCTACAGAAACAGTACATTCATTTTCATTTTTTTTCAGTATCTTACAAATATAATATAATATAATATAATACAAAAGTCAGAGTGGGGGATATGCTAGATCTAAATTAAACCAGCTAAACATAATCAAGCCACCTTAGGCTTAGGCATGCTAACTAGTGAATAAAAACTGATTTCCCTCGGTTCTTTGTAAAACTCATTATTAATGAGTTCGTACCTCAGTATAGGCGAAGTCCTCTTTGATGTGGAAGAAGCGCGTGTTATATGACTCCAGTCTGACTTCAAGGAAGTGCTCCGGTGTGTGAGGCTGTAAAGGAAACAAGAACATTTGAGATTACAACATACATACGTACAATAAACATGACGTGTTACTGTGGTTAGACTAAAGGCACTTGAAATTGTGAGGAAACTCAAACTGTGCCAATCAGTGAAGTAACATTGTATGAACATGCATGCAGGAACACAGGGAGATGCAGTTAAAGATATATAAGTGTGACAGACTAATATGCTTTCTCCCCTTGGCTGAATAAGCATTAGCTTTCATTTCCAGTAACAGGTGTGCAAAATACAATAACTATCCTGTCGAACAAATGCTAACGCTGCATATTATCATTTATCTTGCCAGGAGACAATCAAACACCTGCAAGACTAACAAAAGCACTGCTATTATGTTTCTTTATACATCATCTTCAGTTCTTAAGGCAAGTTGCAGGAATCCAGCAGGAACGACCCACATCCGACCCGCAGCATCATGCTAGACTTCAAACACAGATGCTCTGTAAAGCCAAAAGTGTCTCCTCACCAGTTTGGAGCGAGGCAGTTTTTTGGGCATAGGCACATCTACGACGGGCATCTCGCTGTATCTGGGGTAGGCTTCAGCCATGCAGTCACTGGGGCCGCTGCCGGGGGGAATCACCGCTTTGATCTTCACTCTTTCACAACCCTTCACCGAGCAGAACGCAAAGTCTTCCTTCTCATTGTGCGCTTTGATTTTAAGGAAGAGCAGCCTGCGGGGAAGACGGCAGACAGACATCAGAGAGAGAGAAACAGAGATCAGCACACGGACGACAGCGACAGCGGGTGTCAGGATCCTGCCCTGACAGTCTTGTCTGTACTGTCTTTGTTCAATGTGTCTTTGTTTATTTTGTGCCTGAGCACATGGTTGTGTCTCTTGTGTCTACCACGTGCTCCTCTTGTCCCACCTCCTTGTTTTCCCTGGTCACGCCCTCTTGTTTAGTCCCCATTAGTCAGAGTGTTGTCACCTGTTTCTCATGTCTCTGTATGCTCTTATTGTGATCACTTCCCTCCTGTGTTTGCCGGTTCGTTTTGTGTGTGAGTTAGTGTCTGCTTAGCTTGCTAACTGTTCTAAACTAATAGCGGTTTTTCCTTGTCAGTTTAAGGCTGGTATTTGTTAGTTTAAGTTTATCTTGTCACTGTTTATTCTAGTCTAGTTTAAGTGTTTCTTTTTGTTTGGATCTCACTTTTAATTTGACTTAAGTTTGACTTGTTCTTTAAAGTATTTTTTTTCCCCTTTAGAGTTATTTTCTTGGTTTGTCTTCCAGTTATTTCTAGAACTTTGTTTTGTATTTGTTTCTTTACCTTTTTAGTTTACTTTGGTTATTTCCCTAGTTAATCTGATTTCTAGGTCATAGCCCCTTGTCTGATTTTTGCCCTTGTATTAGTATTATTATTATTATTATAGTTGTGGTTGTTGTTGTTCTCATGTTGTCTTAAGTCTTGTCTAGTGTTTTGTGAGTTCTGTCTGTTCCTGTCTTACCCGCTGACTTCTCCCTGGCTACTGGGTCTCCCCGCCTGGAGGTCTGACGTGTGTGGCTATACCCCTATAGTCAAGTGCCCTTGGTTCCTGGGGTTGTGGTCTGGTTCCTTGCACAGCCTCCTCTACAGTCCTGCACTCGGTTGTCACCCAGAGCCTCCCTTGGCGGTCATCCCCCCAAACTGCCTGCTCCACTGTCTACCCATCTACCCAATCCTACTGTCTGGACTGTTCAAGCCACTCCCTCCTATCGTGCTTTGTCTTTTGTCAATAAACGTTCCTTGTTCACTCTGCATCAGGGTCCTCTTCCTCAGTAACCCTGACAGAACGAACCGGCCAAGTCAGGACCCAGCAGAATGAGTATCAAGATCCTACCCCCTGCAAATGCTCAGGAGAGACTGGCCCGCCAGCAAGGCCTGGGTGCACTTCGGCAGCAGGGGCAAGAGGTGAGGGCCTTTGCCCAATTCTTTTGGACTATGTCTAGGGGCCTTAAGTATCAGGATGCAGCCCTTAAGGATGTCTTCAACCTCTGTTTGGATGATCCACTGCCTCAGTGGGAGATGGAGCAATTGAGGATCTTGGACTTTTGGAACTTTTCCAATTATTTGCACCACCGCAAGGATTGGCAGATACTTACACCACCAGAGTCCCCCTACAGTGATCACCCCACTCTCACTCCATCGAGTCAAGTCCCTGATCATCTTTTGACTCCCACTGAGAAAAGGAGAGTGAGAAGGAGGGCAGCCAAAGCTGCTGCATCTGTCATGGAGGCCTCTGTGCTGGTTCCAGCCTCCGAATTGGCTGAGTCCCTCACAGTCACGTCTGAGTCAACCAAGTGCTCTGAAGCGGTCAAGCTCAAGGAAGTTGTGAGGGAGGTTCCCCTGTTAGCCCCTGTTCCTGTGCCAGTCAAGCCTATTTTAGTCCATTCAAAGCCAGTCAAGTCCAGTCCTGAAAATTCTGTGTCAATGTCAGTTCATGTAAGTGAAGATGTAGGTGACGTGAATGCTTACAGGCCTGGGAGACGAAAGGGTAGGAGGACCCGCGCCAGGAGAGCTAGAGACCTTAGTCTGGAGATCCCTCCTGCAGTTTCCCTGGGTGATCTCAAGTGGCCTGCTGCTTCAGTCATGACCATGGAGTCCAGTGGTGAGCAGCCAGCTCCAGAGCTCACTCCAGTGTCTGCTCCAGCCCCTGTGTCTAGCCCACAGAGGACTCCAATCTTGGTGGCCCCAGCGGGCAATTCCACAGCCCTCGAGGGAGGTCAAGAACCCACTCCCGAGTCTGTTCCAGTAGCCCCGGAGGGCAGCTCAGCAGCCCCTGAGGGCGGTCAAGAACCCACTCCCGAGTCTGTTCCAGTAGCCCCGGAGGGCAGCTCAGCAGCCCCTGAGGGCGGTCAAGAACCCACTCCCGAGTCAGTTCCAGTAGCCCCGGAGGGCAGCTCAGCAGCCCCTGAGGGCGGTCAAGAACCCACTCACGAGTCAGTTCCAGTAGCCCCGGAGGGCAGTCCAGAACCAAGTCCGGAGCCCATTCCTGCAACCCCAGGGGGCCCTCAAGAATCAGTCCCTGAGTCCATTCCTGCAGCCCTGGAGAGCAGTTCGTCCACCCGCCAGGCCACTCAAAGGTCAGTCTCTGAGCCCATTCCTGCCGCCCCAGGGGGCAGTTTATCAGCTTCTGAGTCTCTTCCTGTGGCCCAGGAGGGCTTTTCGACAGTCCCCACAAACAATCCACAGTCGCCTTTGGAGCCTGGTCCAGAGAACCCTAATCTCTTTGAGGCCATTCCAGAATCCCTCGCTAGTCATGTCTTGCCAACCAAGAATACCCGGCAATCCACCCTGAATACCCAGTCCAGTTGGCAACCCTTGCCTGTGAGAGGTGTTCCGGTAGGGAGAGGTGCCACCAGCCATGCCCCCACCTTTGCAGAGTTGGATAGACCGGGTTTCCCCAAGCCGGCAGCACCCTGGCCTAACCATTCCCCTCGAATGTTTTCCACCCCTCCCAGCCCACCCCCCGTTTTCCCTGATAGGCCTGGTTTTCCAAGGTTTTCATCCCACCCACCCCCCCAGTCAGTACCATCTTGGCCCCCTACCATGCCTGTGCCCCCTTTCACTCCTCCACCCCGGGTGGACGCCTGGAGGCGTCCTTTGGAGGGGGGGTACTGTCAGGATCCTGCCCTGACAGTCTTGTCTGTACTGTCTTTGTTCAATGTGTCTTTGTTTATTTTGTGCCTGAGCACATGGTTGTGTCTCTTGTGTCTACCACGTGCTCCTCTTGTCCCACCTCCTTGTTTTCCCTGGTCACGCCCTCTTGTTTAGTCCCCATTAGTCAGAGTGTTGTCACCTGTTTCTCATGTCTCTGTATGCTCTTATTGTGATCACTTCCCTCCTGTGTTTGCCGGTTCGTTTTGTGTGTGAGTTAGTGTCTGCTTAGCTTGCTAACTGTTCTAAACTAATAGCGGTTTTTCCTTGTCAGTTTAAGGCTGGTATTTGTTAGTTTAAGTTTATCTTGTCACTGTTTATTCTAGTCTAGTTTAAGTGTTTCTTTTTGTTTGGATCTCACTTTTAATTTGACTTAAGTTTGACTTGTTCTTTAAAGTATTTTTTTTCCCCTTTAGAGTTATTTTCTTGGTTTGTCTTCCAGTTATTTCTAGAACTTTGTTTTGTATTTGTTTCTTTACCTTTTTAGTTTACTTTGGTTATTTCCCTAGTTAATCTGATTTCTAGGTCATAGCCCCTTGTCTGATTTTTGCCCTTGTATTAGTATTATTATTATTATTATAGTTGTGGTTGTTGTTGTTCTCATGTTGTCTTAAGTCTTGTCTAGTGTTTTGTGAGTTCTGTCTGTTCCTGTCTTACCCGCTGACTTCTCCCTGGCTACTGGGTCTCCCCGCCTGGAGGTCTGACGTGTGTGGCTATACCCCTATAGTCAAGTGCCCTTGGTTCCTGGGGTTGTGGTCTGGTTCCTTGCACAGCCTCCTCTACAGTCCTGCACTCGGTTGTCACCCAGAGCCTCCCTTGGCGGTCATCCCCCCAAACTGCCTGCTCCACTGTCTACCCATCTACCCAATCCTACTGTCTGGACTGTTCAAGCCACTCCCTCCTATCGTGCTTTGTCTTTTGTCAATAAACGTTCCTTGTTCACTCTGCATCAGGGTCCTCTTCCTCAGTAACCCTGACAGCGGGGGTTTGGGAGCTGTGACACTTTTAAAACCACATCAAAACTTATAATTGACAAAACTGCAGCGTTTAGCATCCAGCCTCCTGGGTAATTTCACAGCAGTTCCAATCGAGTGATATTCCTCATCCCTACAATTTAATTATGTTTCATTAGCAAAGGGAGACTGACATAGCTAAATCAAGAACAGCTATTTTTTTCATTCTCCATCAAAATACAGATGTCTTATAATAACTGTTACTTTGCTCAGTATGACTTTCCATTAAAAAAACTAAACAAAAAAGTGTTTAATTGAATATATTTACCGTCCATTTCCTTTAATGCTATAAACATATTTATTAAATCTAACATGGATTTTTCCAGTTCTCTGCGCTTTTATTTAAAAACTTTATTAGTTTCCACACATGCAACCATTTATTAGTAAAAGATGGAGAAATACCTTTTTATTAATGTGTTATTAATTTTTCTTTTTTTTTTCTTTCGCCAGATGGGACATTTGGCAACAGCAAAATCATTCACACTTTTATATGGTCAAATAAAGTTATCACCAAAGTTCAACAAGCAAAATATCACCCATGAGCAATACACATATTAAAACACATAAAAGTAAATATAATATTATAACCATAAAGTTGATTTTATTATTGAATGATTGTATATTTGATTTCAGTTTTTTTGTGTGTGTGTGTGCACAAGAGATTTGCAAAAAATTACAAAAGCTACTAATCACAACACACACACAAATATATATATATATATATACAGTATTGTTCAAAATAATAGCAGTACAATGTGACTAACCAGAATAATCAAGGTTTTTCATATATTTTTTTATTGCTACGTGGCAAACAAGTTACCAGTAGGTTCAGTAGATTCTCAGAAAACAAATGAGACCCAGCATTCATGATATGCACGCTCTTAAGGCTGTGCAATTGGGCAATTAGTTGAATTAGTTGAAAGGGGTGTGTTCAAAAAAATAGCAGTGTGGCATTCAATCACTGAAGTCATCAATTTTGTGAAGAAACAGGTGTGAATCAGGTGGCCCCTATTTAAGGATGAAGCCAACACTTGTTGAACATGCATTTGAAAGCTGAGGAAAATGGGTCGTTCAAGACATTGTTCAGAAGAACAGCGTACTTTGATTAAAAAGTTGATTAGAGAGGGGAAAACCTATAAAGAGGTGCAAAAAATGATAGGCTGTTCAGCTAAAATGATCTCCAATGCCTTAAAATGGAGAGCAAAACCAGAGAGACATGGAAGAAAACGGAAGACAACCATCAAAATGGATAGAAGAATAACCAGAATGGCAAAGGCTCAGCCAATGATCACCTCCAGGATGATCAAAGACAGTCTGGAGTTACCTGTAAGTACTGTGACAGTTAGAAGACGTCTGTGTGAAGCTAATCTATTTTCAAGAATCCCCCGCAAAGTCCCTCTGTTAAAAAAAAGGCATGTGCAGAAGAGGTTACAATTTGCCAAAGAACACATCAATTGGCCTAAAGAGAAATGGAGGAACATTTTGTGGACTGATGAGAGTAAAATTGTTCTTTTTGGGTCCAAGGGCCACAGGCAGTTTGTGAGACGACCCCCAAACTCTGAATTCAAGCCACAGTACACAGTGAAGACAGTGAAGCATGGAGGTGCAAGCATCATGATATGGGCATGTTTCTCCTACTATGGTGTTGGGCCTATTTATCGCATACCAGGGATCATGGATGAGTTTGCATATGTTAAAATACTTGAAGAGGTCATGTTGCCCTATGCTGAAGAGGACATGCCCTTGAAATGGTTGTTTCAACAAGACAATGACCCAAAACACACTAGTAAACGGGCAAAGTCTTGGTTCCAAACCAACAAAATTAATGTTATGGAGTGGCCAGCCCAATCTCCAGACCTTAATCCAATTGAGAACTTGTGGGGTGATATCAAAAATGCTGTTTCTGAAGCAAAACCAAGAAATGTGAATGAATTGTGGAATGTTGTTAAAGAATCATGGAGTGGAATAACAGCTGAGAGGTGCCACAAGTTGGTTGACTCCATGCCACACAGATGTCAAGCAGTTTTAAAAAACTGTGGTCATACAACTAAATATTAGTTTAGTGATTCACAGGATTGCTAAATCCCAGAAAAAAAAAAAAATGTTTGTACAAAATAGTTTTGAGTTTGTACAGTCAAAGGTAGACACTGCTATTTTTTTGAACACACCCCTTTCAACTAATTGCCCAATTGCACAGCCTTAAGAGCGTGCATATCATGAATGCTGGGTCTCATTTGTTTTCTGACAATCTACTGAACCTACTGGTAACTTGTTTGCCACGTAGCAATAAAAAATATACTAAAAACCTTGATTATTCTGGTTAGTCACATTGTACTGCTATTATTTTGAACAATACTGTATATATATATATATATATATATAAATATTGTGAAATATTATTAAATAACTGCTTTCTATTTTAATATATTTTACAATGTTATTGAGTCACTTGATAGGAAAATATTTTTGTGGTAACCATGACTCAAAAGTTCAATCAAGTTTTTTATTTATTTTAAGAATTCTCTTTTATTCAGCATGGACATGTGATTCTGACAAAAAGACATTATGTTAAAAAAAATAAAATAAATATTAATAATATATATATATATTAATAGAAATGGAATTATATTTAAAAAAAAAAAAAAAAGATAATATAATTACAGGAGTAAGCAGGAGTTTAAACCGTTTTAACTAAATTGATTATTTGTACATTGATTTTAATAATTAGTATTGCACCTGGTCAACTGTAGTGATAAGTACCCATGCACCAACACTGACTCTGGGTCGACTTTTCCTGATGCTGTTCACACACTTCTCTCTGCATCAGTTCCTGTCTTCTCTCAACTTTTCTTATCAATAAAACAGGCCATTTCTATTTGGTGTGATATCTTTCTACATTCACTAGCACCACAGTAGCAGCTGCAGACAGATAGTGTCACACCGGGACTATATGAAGCCAGCTGTTATCTGTCCATGCAGAGACACATCTGCTCTTACCCAGTGTCCTCCTCCCAGTAGTAATATCCTCTCGTATGGTGAGAGTGGCCCATCTTTTCTCTCTGAGTGGTCCTCATGAACACCCCGGTCTTCCTCGTCTCTTTGGTGAGACGGTTGTGGATGTCGGAGATTATTGTGAATTCAGTGCCTTTAGGGTAGCAGATGCCCATGTTTATCCAGTCATTTCTGGAAAAGAAGCATCAGCACTGCTGTAAGAGTAAAGCACGCTAACTGGAGACTGACAGACTTTCGTCTTAGTGTTAGCATCAATCACTAGGGGGCACAATAGTCCTGGTTCAGACGATCTTGATAAATTAGAAAGCAAGATGTTGTGCATTAGATTAAATATAATTGATAATCTTTGTTATGAATGTTGCTATTTTATTCTGGGATTGACATAAAACTGTGCATTATGTGTAATGCTTATGAATGCTTTTCATGAAGCACTGGATTATCCTTTGTTTAAAAAGTAAAATATTAATATACATATCAACAAAGACGTGGCATGAAAAACAACAGCATGCAGCTCTTAACTGTTTCTTAATTAAGTAAAAATTGCTTCATGCAATTATTCAAGATAAATAGTCTGTAATTAAAGTACAAAGAAACTAATTACAAGCAAGTCAGATACAAATGAAGATGCTAAGAGACAAATGAAGTAAACAGTGCTTAAAATATTCCAGTAAACATTCAGAAATGAAACTAATAATGACACTATCACATTCAGAATGATATACATGAATTACTGTCATAATATGATACATTAATAGTGATTATGTTGGCGTTTTACTGAAGAGCTGATTTTTAATTAAATACAGCTGTACAACTTTTTTTTTTTTTTGGCCTAAATTAGTGTTAACATTTGATCCTTGTGAGCTCATTACAGTTATTTAAGTTATTCAGCCAAGGGCAGTGAGTCATTTCCATGATTTGCTGTTAGTATTGTGGTTTGATTAAAATTAATGACACAGCTATAGGTTTATTTAGCTGCATTTACACCCGAAGGCCTCATATGCATAATTCAGATGACACAAAAGTATTGGCTGGTGTTCTAAACACTCCCTATCAGCCATTGGTTGGACAAACAGAATGCCCCGTCCCCAAATTCCTTACAGCTATCTATCCATAGAGGGCTGTTAGAGAAGAACAAAAAGGACAAAATAGAAGGACAACTTTTTTTCACATTCAGTATGACTATGCAATACTACTATTACTACTGCTAATTATTATTATTATAAAAAATTATATGTATATTTTATTATTTAAATTATGCATTTTGAAAAAACAAAAAAATTAAGAAATATCACTATTGCAATAACAGTCTAGTATTATAAAATAAATTACATTTTTATAATATAATTATTATTCCAACTAATATTTTTATTTTATTATTTAAATACATCAATAAAGAAATAAACTACTATTGCAACAGTACTAAAACAATAAAAAAATCAGTATTTAAGGTTTTTAAGTATTCAGGCTTCAATTTTTTTTTTCAATTTCATGATGAACCAAAACCTGTAAGAACATGCAGTAATCAAAAAGCCAATGAGAAAATCCTAATGGGGAATTTATCCAGGGGTAATGTGAACTTCTGGGCTGGCCTACAAAAACACGTGCTCACCGCAGCACGCAGTCACTGACCTGTTGAAGTTGATGAGCCAGATGGTGACCTCGGCAGGAGCCGCTTGGTCCCAGTGCATGGTGTATCCTTTACTCAGCATGACCACAGGCTGGAACTGCTGGTAGTGGTTCCTCTTTCCCAGAGCACCAACCAGCTCCAGAGGCTTGTCTGGATACTCATCCTTCACCATCTTCATGTTCAGGTTGGCTGGGTTTCGGGTCTGGACGTAAATCTGGAGGTGGGGGGGGGGGGGCAGATATTTTGCATGGTATTTAAGTGTTTGACGGCTTTGACAGAATGTTTGCCTTTCTCTCTGAAAACAAATTTCAAAGAAGACCAACAAGGTGTCTGGCTTTGTCGGAGACAGTAAACACGGGTTCTTGGAATGTACTGAACAAGGTTCTGCTGTAGATGCATTGACACCAAACATGGGAATGTTTTGGGAGTAACAGGAGGGTGCGGGTGGGACTCACCTGGGCATAGTGCCCGCTACAGATGGCAGCTCTCCAGTCGGGGATGTCAATGCAGTCAGGGTGTCTCAGGAGCCAGTTGTCCTCTTTGACCAGAAAAGCACCTGGGTATTCGCTCACAGATCCATCGATGTCGTGGAAAACAGTTGTCTTGTCGCCGTCCATCTCCATCTTGTTGAACCAGGGTCCCGGTTCACCAAAGAACACGCGTGAAGTGATCTACAGCCACGATTAATTGATTTAATTAATTGAGAACATTTTACATGATTATTTATATTAACTGGACCACAAAACCATAAGGGTCATAAGGGTCAATTTTTCCAAATTGAGATCTATACATCATATGAAAGCTGAATAAATAAGCTTTCCATTGGTTCCATAGGTTAGGACAATATTTGGCCGAGAAACAACTATTTGAAAATCTTATTACCATTTGAAATATTGAGAAAATCGCCTTTAAAGTTGACCAAAATAAGTTCTCAGCAATGCATATTCCTAATCAAAAATTAAGTTTTGATATATTTATGGTAGTAAATTTACAAAATATCTTCATGGAACATGATCTTTACTTAATATCCTAATGATTTTTGGCATAATATAAAAATCTGTCATTTTGACCCATACAGTGTATTTTTGGCTATTGGTTCAATTCTATATTTCTGTGGCAGTGCTGCTCAGCAACCATGAACCAAATTTTCTACATTTATATTATTTATTTTATGTCTTGACTTGTTTGAGATGCATGTATTCAATGTCTCTTTGTTTTTATTTTCATAAGGAAATATCATAAAGCAATGCTGTCTACTTATAGCAAGTATATAAACTTGAGCAACTTTATCATCACAAACAATTCTCACAATATCTCTACTGTCTGTCGCACATTATGTACTGCCACACAATCCTAATCAGATTTCTGCTCTAGACTTTGCAGCCAATGAAGCCTCATATCTGACAATTGGAAGTGACAGGAGGGTGGGAGAGAGATGATTATAACCAGAGGAAAGTCAGCGAGGAGACGCTCTAAAATGCTATAATCCTCTTTGACATCCTGCCCAAAATCAATCAGAGCTCCTGGAATAGCTCAGAGACAGTGACCCCATCCACTCTTATTAAGCAGCACAAATAGCACTGACATACATTTTGTCACAGGGTCAGAAGGAGCACAGAGGTCTGGATGATAGTGGAGATGGCTCGAGGGGCGGAGCTTACCGGCACATCATCGAAAGTGATGTCAGTGACGTTGTTGTTCGGGCAGCTCTGCCACGAGTTGTTGAGGCGGAAACCAAAAGCACTGGTGTGTCGCCCCTGGAGAGCGATGAATTTGCGGAAAGTGCAGTTTTGGATGTTGATCGGCCCATCGTAGATTTGCATTCCACGAATGGGGAAGTCCCTGCAGGGCAGATGCCAGTGAAATCCATAAACTGGTTTACACTCGTCAAATAATGACGAGACACTTGTTCCATGTAATGCAATGAACAGTAAAGAGTTTAAAATATGAACTGAGAATTTTTTTTAACAAAAATGAAAAATAAATAAATAAATAATAATATTCTTCTGAGAAACTAGATGCACTTAATGAAAAAAATTCATTTTTCTATATATATGCTCTTATATAGTATATTCATATGAATGTGTAAGTTAACCTCTCAATATTTTAGTAGTTTTATTATATACTTTAATTTTTTTTTATATAAAATAATTATTTTATTTTTGTTTTAGTTAAGCTGTAGTCTATTTTTATCTCTAGATAGGAATATTAGTGATTTAACTTAAACTTGTTTTATTGAGTTTCCAATGCAAACGTTATCATTTTTGTCTAGTTTTTCATATAATAATTATATTAGATTTTTTCAGCTTAAAGCTTTCATATATTTTTGCCTTGCTTTGAGAAAAAATCTTGTGATAACATGATTGATATAGCTTTTTAATGTCGTTATTGTTATTATTATTCATACTATTTTTAATAATTAGCTTTTATTTTTATATTATCAGTTGTAATATATATATATGGTTTTTTTTTTTTTTTTTTTTTTGCTTTTGTCATTTTTATTCTTTTTTTTTTTTAATTATTCTTTAGGTTAAATTTATTTTCATTATGGTTTTAGTTAGTTAATATTTTTTCCAGTTAGTAATTTTAGTGATCCAGCTTAAACTTATTTCAATTCGCTGCCAATGCAAACCTTATAATGGTATTAGTTTTTTTTTTCATGTAATATTCATATTTCAGCTTTATTTCAGGGAACAAAATGTTTTTAATAGCTTTAGTTAATGACAATAACCCCAAATGAATAACAAAATAATGACTTAGGCATTCATACGTTATTACTTTTTCTTTGTCTTGCGAAGAAAACCCTGACATGATTAAGATAACTTTTTATTTTCAATATACTTATTATTATTATCATTATTTAAGAAAGACAGAAAAGAAGGGTTTCGGAATGAAGCGTACTGCTCTTCCCACTATTTTCTTCCTCAGTTTGAACAGCTATAACTTTCTGTCCCAGTGGTGGAATCTCGCCAAACTTGGCATGCATGAAGGGTCTGGGGTTAATTGCATTTTCTTTCATTTTGGGATGGATGGGATGTATGGTCGCCTAGCAACTAGCAGTTACTTTTTCAACATTTCAAACATCCGCTGCCCTGTTTGAGCTTAAAATTTCACAGTTCTTCTCATGAGTGATACATTTTCCAAAAGGACCCATAGGTTTTACCCTTTAAGTTGTTTTCTCATTGTTTTTCTTCTTGTCAACTGCGTATCTGACAGAGATTTTTTAAATGGCATCTTTGGATAGCCAGTAAAATTTGCATAATTGGGATCTTGTGTAGACATTACAGTGAAAGATTGTCAATGCATCCGACAATAATGTTACATTTATAATTTGAATTTATAAATCACAACTAGCACAAATTAGTAATTTTGTTTGTTTTTGCAATTCTGCCACTTCACCTTTAAAATGTGGCTTACTCTTAAAAAAAAAAAAAAAAAAACGCTCTTTTAACAGAATAATTCAAATGACAGAGACAGCTGAATTGTCAAATTAAAGCTCTTTTCCACAATCGAAAAGAATAATGCCTGAAGTTTAAAGAAGGCACCTGACACTTTTAAGAGAAAAAAGGAGAGATTTTTCTTCAGTTTGACTCTCATGGGTGCAATAAAGATGGTGGTAAAAATGTTTTATCATTCAATTTTTGTACACATCCATACAAAATCCAGCACTTTCTGTAGAAGCAGAAGACAGAGAATATAAAGTGACAGGTGCTGAGCTACAATATTATAGATGAAAGCCAAGCACATGAAATTCTCAAGCCCTGTCAGGTATAAAGAAGTCGAAAGATAAATTGCTCGGAGACGTCAGAGAAAACAAAGTAAAAGCTGAAACTTTGGATTGATTTCTTCCCAATTGTAAACACGAAACCCACTAAGCATATTTCATCTTTACAGCAGTTTCCTCTACCGGCTGGATTCCTCTAATTGCTGCTATTTAATTCTGCAGGTGTTACAGAAACTCTACACTTCACCTTCAGTCAACTTGAAGTCAAAATTGACTTTCTTAAAGGAATAGTTCACCCAAAATTTAACATTTACTCACCCTCAGGCCATCCAGGATGTAGATAAGTTTGTTTCTTTATCAGAACAGATTTGAAGAAATGTAGCATTACATCATTTGTTCACCCGTGGATGTTCTGCAGTGAATGGGTGCCGTCAGAATGAAAGTCCAAACAGCGGATAAAAACATCACAATAATCAACACCACTCCAGTCCATCAGTTAATGTCTTGTGAAGTGAAAAACAATGTTTGCAAAAAATAAATCCACCATTAATGCATTTTAACTTCAAACCATTGGTTCCGCCTAAAATATGAGTCCATAATAATGCTTCCTCCTTCCTCCAAGCCCATCTCCTGTTGTCTTCTCAGTTCTCACATCACAATCCAATGACATGTTTGTTAATGCTTGTTTGTTGAACTGCTTGAACAGTGCTTGATCTGTGCATATTTCACTCCTTATTCAGATGAGATGACTTTTTCACTGGAAAGCAATATTATAGATTTGAGCCAAAACAGTTAAGGTTTTTTTTTTTTTTTTTTTTTTTTGCTTTTTGCTTCATGAGACATAAACTGATGGACTGGAGAGGTGTGGATTGCTTGTGCATTATTCTGATGTTTTTATCAGCTGTTTGGACTCTCATTCTGACGGCACCCATTCACTGCAGAGCATCCACTTCTGTGTGTAAAAAATTTAAATTAAAAATAATTCTTCAAATCTGTTCTTGTGAATAAACAAACTCGTCTACATCTTGGACAGATTGACAGTGAAGACATTTTCAGCATTTCATGTCTTTTTCAGGATACATGTCTTTATCCAATCAGTTCCTAATGGGTAAAATCAAGCCCTACCCAACATTTTTTAACTTTAATTATCTTGTTGCATTTAAATGCTACATGTGCGCATATTTTAACAGAAGTAAATTGGTTGCAAATGCAGATTCATACTGACAACCCACTTAAGCCTACAGGCAACAAGTAGCTTAAGGCTCTATAACTGTTTTGTCATTTGTAATGATTTCTTTCAGTGTTTTAAAAACAGTTCTTTCAGTTCACCAGCTCTAGGACAGCATTGATATCTCAGGATAGCAAATTCAGTGATATCTGTCAGATAATGGGCATATTTTGGATTGCCAATCCACAAAAAATGGCTTATAGCACCTTTAAGATGTTTCTGGGAAAAAGGTGGGCATTAATAGGTCAAAGTCAAAACCAAGGTCGGAGTGATATTTTTCTCTTTGCAAGGCTACAGAAACGAACAAATGTCTCCCTGGAAACCACACCATTCACAACACTTTCAATAGTGTTTCAAGAGCAGAAACAAGATTAATGCTTAACTGATGCTCATGACACTCACACTCCTCTTGGCAGAGACCTGCCGAGATGATCAGGGCCACCCGGACCCCAGGATTGATCATTCAAGTCGGGCATCCCTCTGTTCCCGCTCTCTCCCACAAACAGAGAGTTCTTCACCTCCTGACGGGAGCCGTCGTCATCCGGGAAGGTTCCTCCACTACGCACAAACAAAGAAGCACAAAGTGAGAAAAACAGCATGCGAATCCACACCTTTTAAGAATATGCACCACATCTCTGCTGCGTTCTCACCAATAAATTACTTTCACATTCCCACAAAAGCCCTGACTCCTTCCCTGCATCTTAAGAAGCCGCCCATATAAGGCTTTTTCCAATTACATGGCTATAATGAATTCAGCAAATATGAACACATTTCATTTTTTGACTGCTGAAATGTGTGCAAAGAAAAGAATAGAATAAAGGAAAAATGGTGATTAGCAGATTTACCTGGCGAGGGTCAGGCCGATTCCATTATCAGCGAACCTGCGTGCAATTAAGATGAAGGAACATGTCAATGCTGACCACATGCCATGCACACCACAATAACGCTCAACAGATTCTAGAGCGCAGACAATCACAACTGACTCGCATGCATGATTGAAGTCATAAATCTGTGCCACAGACAGAATGAGAATTTATTTGCCAACTGTAGCTATTTCACAGAAGCGCCGTTAAAACCCTCGAAAGGAGGGTTTTATTTTTATTTTAAAAAATGCAGTGCATTTAAAATCGTCAATTTTAATGAAGCCCTTCAGTGGACATTTCATTTTGTAAATGATTTTAAACAAGATAGCAAACTTTTATCTGGATAAAAATAAAATATCATAAACGTCACACAATGAAATAAAATGACATAAAAAAATAATAATAATAAATAATAAATAAATAAAATAAAAATAAAAATAAAAATAAAAATAAAAATAAAAATAAAAATAAAAATAAAAATAAAAATAAAAATTAAATTAAATTAAATTAAATTAAATTAAATTAAATTAAATTAAATTAAATTAAATTAAATTAAGCTTACTGGCAATCGTCCAGCCAAACGTCTCCTCCTCTCAGCCATGCACCATGGTCCTGGTTCTTGTAGGCCACAAAATGGTGAACTAGAGCAGGAACTCGTGGTTTGAAGGGGTCTGCATCCTGGTGTGGGCCGTACCTGCCAAAGAAAGACACAGGATGAATGTGAACTGATTGGATAAATCGTGTAGTTTATTGTCTTCAGAAGACTTATACGATTATAGTAGTCAACATTTGAAATGGAACGGGAATTGTTTTGGTTTTAGGACAACTTTGATGAAAGGTTTCGATCCACTTCAGATGTTGACTACTGTATATAGCACAAGTCATATGCACTACATCTGTGAAATTTTGTGAGTTTTGTCATTTCGGAGCAGGAATTGCAAATGCTAACCTCGCTCCTACGAGGGAGAGGTAGGGTCTCTTGTCCTTCGCATTAGCCTCGGTCGTCTTTACTCCATTATCGAGGATCATCCCCGCCTACCATAAAACATAAACATCAAAAAATGAAAAACTAGACCTCATTCAACAGTGCTTTATTTCAACATAACAGGGCAGATGGCACGAGTGTCATGCTGAACCCCAAATAAACTACTTACATATAAAGCATTCTTCTTACTCTTCTATGAGTAGTATTTAGATTTTATAAGCTCATATTCATTAAAAGTATATATTAACAAATACTTACAATTGCTCATATGTAGCTGTAGCTGTTTAAAAGTAACAGTAAAGATATTCATAATGTTGCACAAGATAAGCATACTTAAATTAAATGCTGTTTTGAAGTTCCTGTTCATCAAATAACCCAGAAAAAATTATATCACATTTTCCACAAAAATATTTAGCAGCTGAACTGCTTAATCAACACTAAAAATAAATATTTCTTGAGCAGCTGATCAGCATTTTAGAATGATTTCTGAAGAATCGTGTGACACTAAAAATGCTAAAAATGAAAATTCACCTTTGCATCTCAAAAATAATTGACATTTTAAAATTGATTTAAATAGAAAACAGTTATTTTAAAAGTTAATATTATTTCACAATTTTACAGTATTTTTGATCAGCTTTGGAGACCAGGAAAGACTTAAAAAAAAAAAAAAAAAAAAATTCTAGGAAAAAACTACAGAAAACACCAGCTTGCACGCAAAAAGCATTTCAGTTTTCCTCACTGTGAAAGCTCGATGTCATAAAGATAAGTTGCACTGTACTGTGGATGGTACTGTATTTCAGCACAAAGACACCAACCCCAGATCCCCCAGCCCTTAAATCACGTTTTATTAAAGGGCTAAGTAGCTAGCAGCTCAAAATGAGTTATATTTCAATTACGGTGGCCGCACTGAGAATGACGCCATAGATTACAGCGGGAGGGCGAGAGAAAACGTTCACCCGCTTCCTCTTTTTGAACAACAAGCTCATCAATCTCAAGCATCGGCCTTTTAATGGTGTATACAAAGAGCGGCGCTAGCGGCACCTATATCTCCGGTGCCGTGGCCCACTTTCATTCATGACATCAACACACACACAAACACACACACACACACTCACCCTGTAATTGGAATGAGCTCTGTTATTAATGAACAGCCCCATGGGTGTATGTTCAGACTTGCCGGGGGAGTACATGCCCTCTGATGGACCAGTGGGGACGTGGTGGAAAATGAACCAGAATCCTGTTTCCTGCAAGACCGACCACATACACACACAAACACACACACATACACACACAGATATTACATGTGCACGGAGATGGTGCTAATGGGCATCCTAATGACACAAAATGCATTGAGAATGAGATCACAGCGGTATATAAAAAATATCCGCGGCTAAGCAACACCCGGCGCTTTATGATCCATCACAAATAAACCTGGTAGGTGGAAAGGAGCCAGATACAGTGGCACCATTAATCAGAGGCATCACTGTGGTAACGAGACTAACCTCGGATCCGGCCGCAGCGCAGTTGATGAGATTGTTATTGGGGTTAGCCATCCAGAAGGTGGAGGTGGCGCTGAGGAAGAGAGAGAAGGACACTGATTAGATTGTTCTAACGCCACAAACATAAACAAACACGGCTGACATTTAGCACATGTCCATTCTTATCCTCATCACAACCAGATTATTATGGGCTCTACTGTAACTACATGTGGAAAAAAACACAAGAGATTTGTCCTTTTCTGCTTGTGCCACTATCTATCTATCTGTATCTATCTATCCGTCCATTTATCGTTCTATCTATCTTTGAATGATGTGATATGAAATGAAATGCAAATCTTTCTGCTGTACTTTAATGTGACTTTCTTGCATATGACTAAAGTGGTGATATTCCTGGATCTCTGGCAGTATCGTCCTCTATAATTTAAGAGCTGCTTAGCCTTATCTTCTCTATCGACTGAATTTCAATCTAAAAGGTACGCCGTTCATGCAATATATATTAGAGCAATTTAATGCCCTAACGATTTAGAAGCCGGTTCAATCCACACATGCTACATGGAACCGGTCTAAACGCACTGAAAAAGTGTTTGTATGAAGATAATTATCCTTGTGGGAAAAAAAAGAGCATGCGTTGCCTGTTTACATGTTTGTGTCGCGCTGGTGCCATTCTCAAGATGTGTAACTAGACATCGTTAAAAATGAAGAATTCAATTCCATAAGTATTGACCTCATCCTATCGCTGCGCAGATAACCACACTTCAAAGCAATTCCCAGCTCTCTGCAACTCTGCGGTATAAATGAAACACATTTACTGTCAACACCAAACCCCAGTTTTCCCAACCCAGACAGTTTCGCTGCCAGAGTTTAGCATGGTTTCTTAATGTGGGGATGTTGTTATTATAATTAGCGAAGATTATCTGAAGTTCTAAGAATGCGATTGCATCTTAGGATAAAAATCATTACACAATAATGAGCATCATCAGCGCGACCGCATGTTGTGTTGTTGCTTTCTTGAGAGGAAGCCTTGATTAAAGAATAGCAGCGAGAGTAAGAAAACAACTAAAAAAGGCTTTGTTAGAGGCATGAGTCAACAGAATGTAGATAGTATAATGAGGATAGCTATGGCATCTCTTAACGATACAAAAAATTAGAGCTGCACGATTTGCTGCATGACAGCCATATTGCAATTACTTTTACAGATACTGGAAATGCAATTTGAACAGCAATATAATAATTAAATATTTCATTGCTTTGATGTAAATGCAATAATACATAGAACATTGCTGAGATATAAATGATAAAAGAATAAATGAAAAAACTAGGGTTGGTTTATGTTGGTTGGCTAGTTATCGAGTTACCCAAGAGCCATTTGGTTCCAGGAGTTCAACTATAGTTTAATTTTATATTAGTATATATTTATGTATATGGGCAAATACAAATATATACATTAATTAGTCGATAGCAGGTTTCTTATTATTAACTAACACTAAAACTACCAAAACATTCTGTGAACTGAAATAAAAGATATATTTTATATGAAAAACTTTTATTAGAAATATATTTGAATGTTTGAAGCTCTAAAATCACTAAAATGACTAGAATGAATTAAATCACTAAAACCGAAAACAAAAAAGAACAAAAAACTAATAAAAAAAAAATAATAATAATAATAATAATAAACGTAAAAATCCTGAATAAAAAAAATTATAATTAAATAAATAAATAAACTTTTTTTTTTTTTACTTATTCTGAATGTTACGAAACTTGGTAAAGGTTTTGGCACTGAAAATGAAGGCTTTTCAAAATATAAGTTATTACTATATCTGGTCTATATCTGATGTATATTTCTGAAATTCTGATCTACAGCATATCTATTTTATACTTCTATTTTTAGTCTTGATCTTAAAGTTGGCTAAATAGAATTCTTTAAATTGTGGAATGAAATATTCTTGGTTTCTTGAGGTACAATCATTCACACTATTTAGTGAGTTTTACCTGCAGTCCTGGCGCGGTTTGGCCACGTATCCGGGATAAGCTCCATTGGTTATATAACGGCACATCTTGCTGTCTCGGTCGGAGGGCAGCAGTGTGCTCGCCTTCACCAGCAGACCCAGACAATGGTCAAACGTGTTCCTCTCCTCCGGTCCATCCTCAGTGAAGAAACAGTGTCCTAAAGCATTATAGCCGACAACATCCTTCACCTACCGGGAATTAACAACATTAGAAGATCAGACAGAAGATGAGGTTTTTAGCAACTGTAATGAAGGCAAATAATGAAAACTTAAAGAAAAGTGAAACCTAACTAAGAGAATACCCCCAATTACTCATCTTCTTTTGCATGTAACAGAAGAAATCAGAATCAAATAGAAGTAGTGGGATTTTCGCCTGTGAATTTTTTTCTTTCTGACAAATGGCTTTAAAAAAACTTTAAAGCAAATGGAGCATGGACAGTCATATTGACAAATTTAAGGCTGTATTTTGAATTATCAAATTATATTAAAAAAGGGGTGCAGAGGCTCTTTATTTGTTCATATTTTCAGTGAAAAACAGCTTTAGAAGACTTAACTCTCTGGTGCTGTTCTGTCATTTTTAACCGAAAAATAATTGTTTTTTTTTTTATTTTCAGGTCTATGCTTAAAAGGTGGTTAATAGTTCATAAATGGATCATAACTATTCAATAAATATAATTTAGTACTATAAAATACCCTAAAATGCTAAATATTAAATAACAACATTATCAAACTAAAATATAGTACATTAATTTCAGTGAAAAGAAAAAAAAAATAAACTGCCACATGAGTAGCACCAGATGAGGAAAATATAGCACACAAGTCATATCGACAACTCTTATTTCGCTTTTATGAATCGTGTCAGTTTAAAACCCCATACGCAAAGTTTGGATCCATCCAACGTGACTTTTTGCATGCTGTGGAAGAAACACTATGAGTAAAGGTGAGTAAACCATGACAAAATCCTCCAAATTTCTATCCCTTTATGTACTGCTCATGGTAACCAACAACCCAACATAAGAACCTCTACAAGATGTTTCCATAAAAGATGTCAGCTATCTTCTATTTTCAAAAACCTGCTGTGAATACACTTTTCTAAAAGCCTCAGGTGAAGCTAAAATGCTGCACCTTTTGCCATCAAAAACGATGCTGATAGAAACATCATCTGCTCAGTGAGCGCTGGCAAACAAACATGGTTTTTGGGACTGAAAGCAATTCCATTAATCCTTTCAAAGAAATAGGTGAATTGTAAACTACCTCAGTGTGTGATACAACTACTGCTGGGCAGAAGAACATTTAGCCTTGTTAAATGCATTAGAAGCAATCCTTGTCAAAGTGTTATTCGTGTCAAAGCTCTGAGGTTGGTGCATCCCACCCGCTGGCTCCAAAATAAAATCGTAGCATGCTTTCTCAAACGAATAAAGTGACCTCAGTGTGCCGTAACCTTTCACCTCGTCTCCTGTGGAGAAAATACAACAGCGTTCCCACATATTTGAGAAGTGTTTGAGCAGCAGCTCCATGTTTTAGAAAAACCAAGAACGGACTGCTACACAATAAATTGCAGATTTACATTCCTGTTCTGTTGAGCAGTGACAATCAATATTTCATTTAACCAGATCGAGTCAGAAGAAGCCAAGTACTCTTTTCAGCTCTGCTATGATGTAAACAATACTAGATGGCATCACTATCTGCAAAACAGCTGGATATCATGCAAGCGTGAAACAGAAAGTTAATTACAAGGTTTTAACTACAAGATTCAGTTATATGACTTGTCTGTTTTCCATCTCTAAAGGTTGAATTTAAGTCTGGCAAAGATTGAAGGGGTGTGGCCTGTCAATCAAAATCAGACAGATGATTGACAGCTAGAGGTCCCTAAGAATGGAGGAGCAGCTACTGCAGGAAGGCATTCAGCCATACTGGGGTTTTTGACTTCATCTTTTCAGGCTTTCTGCTCATAACCTGTCTTAAACTACCAGTCTTGGATACGCAAAAGGGTTACAAAAAGCTTAATTCAAAATCTATTCTCTAAAAGCCTTTTTTCTACTCAAGAAAATGTATTGTGTATTTTTAGCATTTATACAGATAAAATGTTTTTCAAGTAAATTGATTCTGTTTTAAGAATTTTTAGATACTGATACAAAATGAAAAAAATTAAATGAGCTTCTCGATTAAATTTATCATGACATTTTAAGATATTCATACAAAATAAAAATTCATTTAAAAATCTAAAGATGTTTAGATATTTATACTAATCAATCTTGTTCACTTTCTTAACTTGTCAAACTACTTTTTTAGGTATGCATTATTAATGTGATTTAATTTTACACTTCATTGGCAAATTGTTTGCCAACTCACTAGATTAGTTTATACTTAAAAGTAAAAGGAAGAACAATTTGACACTGGGTTGAGTAAACATTGTTTTTACTGTTTCAGTCAATTTTGAGTAAATATTGTGTCCCGGTAGTCTCACAGTGCTGTGTGAAGACTGAGGGAATGATAAACAGAATAAAGCACTAAAGATTCCATTCTATTAATGTTGCAGCAGAGACATAATCAGTCTTCATGCACACATAACCTCTGGGTCTGAAACTCACCAGCAGCCCGTTGGTGCCGTGAACGGTGACGCATCTGGAGAAGGTGTGATGAATGGACAGGTCTTTCACATAAGTTGGCGGGTTGTAGCCTCCCTTCTCATCCACATCCCCGTTCATATGGAAGTGGACAGGATAGTGACCCATAGACTGCTGCCCCATGTGCTTAAACTCCACCCCTTCCACATGCACCGAGCGGAAATCTCGCTCTGTCTGAAAAAATAAAGCATAAGAGACAGGAAATATCATTCTTTTGAGCTTTTTTGACTTTAATTGCTATTTAATTGCTTTTAATTGCTATTTATGTCTTTGAGTGATATTCATATCTGTCTTGGGTGCTAAAAAATATGTACTTGTTTATCTGTATGTCAAGTTTGAATGGTAGCTAATTACAACTTTTATCTCATAATTTTGACTTTTTTATTGCAATTCTGAGTTCGTATCTTAGAGAAAAAAGTCAGAATTGCAAGAATTGCACAAATGCAGAACTGTCAGAACAGTGAAATCAGAATTTTCAAAAAATGCTAATCAGAATTTTGAGTTAAAAAGTTGCAACTATCTTTTTTTTTCAATATTATTCTGTGGTGGAAACATGCTTCCATACAGTATATGTGACCATTAACTGACTTCAGAAAACTTGAACATGCAAGTGTGTTGTTGAATTATTTAAAATCATAAAAAAGTACTTTTTATTTAAATTAATTTTCTAAGTTGTAAATTAAATAAAAATCACTGGAGTAAGTCTTACAAGAAAACTATTTCAGGCTGTCTACTTAAAAATGTTCATGTTTAATTCAGTGTCTTACTTGGCATTTCTTTGTAATACATTTTCTAGAAATTTCTGAGTGAAAATTGTTTCTACGCCAACTTTTTTCAGAGTGTCAAATAAATATTTTAAGTCAAAGGGGTTCGGCTGAAACCCAAAAATAAATAAATCAATAAATAAATAAAATTGGAATCCCTGAAACACAGAACAAAAGACTCAATTCTATTAATTTTGTATTAACATTCTAGTTGAGTGATCCAATCACAAGTGGTCACATGGTCTATGCAAGTTGTGCTCCTTAATATGGAAATTGGAATCTGAAACTCGAGAATCTAGATGAAAGAACATCAGAAGTGAGGAATGTAAATATCATCACCCTTTCAGAATAAGATTTGAGACATGCACGTCAGTCCATGTGTGAATATATTCTGGGGCGGGAAGTAAAGTTGTCAGATAGATTCATTACCTCTCTTCTCTCGTTCTCGCAAGTCTGGCAGAATGATCACTTTTGGACTTCACGGCTGCCTTTTTTGTGACCTACATCAGATCGTTTCAAGTCAAAGGACGTGAAATATGCTGCATGTCATATCTGCATGATGCAGAACAATGCGAGTGAAAGTAAGATGATTTGATGTTTCCCAGGAGAAGGTGGCACACTTTGGCTCCAATTAATGTCTTTCATCTTTCTGGACGGCCAAATGTACAGTTTCACCCGGCCTGACATTTCTCTAAATGTTTCAGAAATTAGATAAGCTAAGCTGCCTGGCAAATATCATAAGAATGTGACAGTACAGTCTCAGAAGGCGGTTTTTATGACCTCCCTTGTGGTTGAAAACCATTAACACAAGCCCAAATCGTCCGGGTGTTAAGTGTGTCAGTGGGTTCATTGGTCTAAACAAGCAGCACATTTGTTTTCAAATGGATGTGTGAGTGAAAAGCATTTTTGACGGACATGATGACCCAAACAGGGATACAGCTCTCATTAAATTACTTTACACATTCCAACCAAATAATTAAACCATTTATGAGCCCATCACCAATATTTTTGTTGTCAAACAGTCGTTTGATCCCATATAACCTAATGTAAGGGCCTACAATAATGTGGTTTGACCAGTGTGGCGCAGTAGAGCAAGACTGTGATTCAGCTTTTCCATATGCGATCCAATTAAGAAGACACAGGGCTATGTCATAGTAAAAACGAAGCCAAACCAGTAGAGTTTGGGAAAGGTTCCATGTAGGGATGGAAAGAAATTAGACTGTGGATCTTTCAGCAAAAGGAATAAGAAAACATTAAATAGTTGATATACAAGTACCATTAAGTTAAGTAGAGAATTAAACTATTATAAATGATCATACACACAAAATATGGTAGGAATACTGGGACATAGGACGACATCTATACAGTATACAAAAACATGTAGGCATGAGTATGAGGCAGGACAGGGACCCAAAGGAGGAGATGATAATTCAATATCTTGATAATTAAAAGTCATGCTGTATTAAATCTAACATTACACAGCATAGGAAACCTGGACATCACACCTGCTGCAATGCACAATAAATATTAAAATGTTACTGTAGAATAAAGTTAGAGATGCAAATTGGAAAACAAAAAAATTGTGAACTTTAGAATTTGACACTACAGAATTTGCTTGGGAAAACATCTAAGAAAGTTTTTAGCTCCTAATTAAGGGATTTTGAGAACTTTGAGCTTTTTTCCCCTGTCAAGCTTCTGTCCACTCTCCAGTCCAGCAGGTGGCAGTAATGCTCCTTTAAGTTGGTTTGCCAGACATCATTAAAACCAAAAGAAAAGAAGAAGAGTTTGGGAAGGTTTTCTAAAACTACAAACAGAAAATGCTGTCATGTGAAGGCCCCTAAACACTCATGGACAATTACTTTTTAGTTCCAACGCTGCTAAGAACGGCATTAAGATGGATGTGTGCTTTTCTCTCAATAGCAAAATAAATACATAAATATAAGAGCAGTGAGAAAACAGCAGTTAAGAAAGCATCTGATCATTGCTATGTTGCATTGCAATCAGCAATCCAGTAAATTCACGTAGCATCTATTAATATGGCACTTTATACAATAGACTACTTTAAAGCACATTATTTTAATTTATTAAACATGAAAAACATTTTTAGTGTAATTTCATTTTAAACTAACAATTTGATCTTATGCTTCAAATTATAAATATAACTAATAAAACTATATTTTTATGAATCACAAAACTGAATAAATCTGTCAATGCCTACTGGTTATAATAATCTTTTGATGAATCGATTATCAGAATATTCATCTGTTGCAGACCTTGTTGTTTTGAGTGGTTGCTAAGGACGTTCTAGAATGTTCTATCTGGTTTCTAGGGTGTTGTTATACTGTTGCTTCTAGGTGGAGACTAAAAACAAACAATAAACATAAACAAAAACACAATGCCTCAAAGACTTTAAAATAGTCTGTGAAATGAAATATACTAACAGTAATTATCTAAGTAATAAATGCTAATAGAAGTACACTGTTGAGAGCCATTTAGATTTGGAAGGATGTGAGGTTTAGTAAACGATGACATAATTTATACAGTTTTCGGCTACTTTATTATCAATAATTACATCAGTTTACTTATTTGAACATTTATCACTTGTAAAATCATTACTGTGAGGCAGGATTTGTCAAAAGCATTTTCCTCACAAGACAGGATGGCCTAGTTGTTGCACATCCAAATTTCTTCTTGAGAGAGGAAACAGGCCAACCTTCTGCATGACAGCGAAGGTGATGAGGGGAAAAGGAACAGTCAGATCTGGGCCAATTACTAGAGAGGTCAGACTTTTGAGTCGCCCCATCATCTACACACACACACACGCACACACACACATACACACACACACTGACAGGGACTTCGCAGGAGACAGGAGAGAGAGAAAAAAGAAGTCTGTTCTGCTTGTTTGACAGAGTGTTAATGTCTAGCTAGGGGTACCATCGCTGTAACAACTCATTCAGGGGGTTTGAACATCTATGTTCAGATGAGCTAGTGGACAGATAAAGGAATTTCAAGACAACAGTAGATGGTATTTAACAGAGAAATCTGCGTTTAAAAGACAGGAGGGTCTAGTTACCTTAAGATGGCCACCAAACGTGTCGAAGGAGAAGAACTTGCAGGCTTCATTGCCGTAACAGGTCGGCTCCATCTCCCCTCTGATCAAAATGTTGCGAGTCAGCAGTCCGACCTCTGCCCGCATGTCCACACCATCCACCTCCTCTCCGATGTGCAGGTACGCAGGTTTACCTGGAGGACGGACACACACACACATTTCCATCACACCACAGTTATGTAATCTTTCATAACAGGTGCGTCCCAATTTGCATATTAATCCACTATTCAGTGCTGTTTTGTAGAATAGTGGAAGTAGTGCATTTACACTGAAAATTATTAATAATCAAAAAACAACAACAAAGTAGTGAATTTTGATCACTTCTTGTTCTAAACTGTTGCAGCTGTAATTATGTAAAGGTAGACAGACAGACAGACAGACAGACAGATAGATAGATAGATAGATAGATAGATAGATAGATAGATAGATAGATAGATAGATAGATAGATAGATAGATAGATAGATAGATAGATAGATAGATAGATAGATAGATAGATAGATAGATAGATAGATAGATAGAACAAATTATGAACAAATGAACAAATAACAGACAGACAGACAGACAGACAGACAAAGGAATGAACAAACCGCAGAGAGACAGACAGATAGATAGATAGATAGATAGATAGATAGATAGATAGATAGATAGATAGATAGATAGATAGATAGATAGATAGATAGATAGATAGATAGATAGAAAAAATGATGATCAAATGAACAAACCACAGACAGACAGACAGATAGATAGATAGAACAAATGATGAACAACTGAACAAACAACAGACAGACAGACAGACAGACAGACAGACAGATAGATAGATAGATAGATAGATAGATAGATAGATAGATAGATAGTAGGGGTGTAACGATACGCGTATTCGTATTGAACCGTTCGGTACGACGCTTTCGGTTCGGTACGCGGTACGCATTATGTATACCGAACGGTTCGTTGGAGTAATTAATTATATTTGAAAAAAAAAAAAAAAGAGAGAGAGAGAGAAATATAATGATATGCGTTCAACAAGGTAGCCCAATAACCCAAACAACGTAACAGGCAACGCCCCTGACACTCCCGAAGAAGAAAAAAACACCATCTTATATGTTTATGTTAGGCTACTCAGCAGGCGCTCGCTCACTCAGTACGCGCTGAAGGCTCGTTGCAAAATAGCCAATGCGTTTAACAGACTAGAAATGAGAAGATCCTCCAATAACCAACAGGTCTGGTGTTTGGGTGCACTTTGGATTCCCTTTAAGCTATAATGGTGATGGCAAGAGAGTGGTGGATAAAAAAACAACGGTATGTCGCATCTGCAACATGACAGGGTACACCAGCGGGAATAAAAAAAAAAAAAAAAAAAACACCAGCGGGAATATCTGGGATATATGCGTCAGTACTATCTGGGAAAAGACGAAAAAAAGGAGAAACATGCACGCAGCAAACTATCCCTGCAGCATTTAGAAACTATAGCTTACAGGGAATCCAACCCAAACACCAGACCTGTTGGTTATTTTAGGATCTTATATTTCTGGTCTGTTAAAGGCATTCGACATTTTGCAACGAGCCTTCAGCGCGTGCTGAGTGAGCGAGCGCCTTAGGGGCCGTTCACATATCGTGCCTAAAAACGCATGGAAAACGCTAAGCGCGTCTTTCTCCTGAGGCGTCTGTCTTTGCTAAGCAACAATGACGTGCTCTCTCCATGAGACGCGGAAATTTCAGCGAAGGATAAATGGATTTGCAGCTCTAAAAATCGCTTGCAGTAGCTCTGCTACTAAATTTATTTCAAAATTGCAATCCATATACAACTATGATCAGCTGATCCTTCATCTTGGCTGAGCTCTCAACGTTGTTACGGGAAAGGATGAAGCTGATTGGTTAGTTCTTGTCACATGACCCGCGGTGCGCTTGCGGCATTCTGAAAAGTTGAGATGTTTTTACATTTTGCTGTATCTAAAACGTATCGAACCGAACCGAACCGTGACATCAGTGTATCGTATCGAACCGAACCGTGAATTTTGTGAACCGTTACACCCCTAATAGATAGATAGATAGATAGATAGAACAAATGACAGAAAACAGAAAGACAGACATAAATTCTCCCAGTCTCAGATATATCTCTCAATCAATCATTTTCTGGTCTGTTTGTCTTCCTCCTTCAGAAAAAGTCAGTCTCACACATAATATATGAAGTTCTTCTGGACACCAGAAGTTCTGCAGCAGGACTGAGATCCGGCAGCAGACATACAGAGAAAAAGAGATTACGAGAGAAACAATACATGCAGAAATATATGAGAGAAGCAGAGTGAGAGAATTAGGCCAAATTAGGGAGAGCAAGCGAGACAATTCTTGAGTTATCATATATTTTTTGTGGGAATTTCATGGCTTAAATTGGAGAAGGCGTAGAGGGACAGAGAGAAAGAGAGAGATGTCATTCCACCCTCAGATATTCTTCCTGCCTGACCCAGATACTGGGCTGAAGCGGCTCCAGGACTCAGAGCTCATCTGATAATCACAAACAGGGATGCTCAGCTCTCTCCTTTTACCACATTGTCTTCCTCCGACGAGTCCCGAGAGACTGGGTCATGTTGACAAATTGCTCCTCCTAATGGATGAGATCCTCTCAATGCTGGTTTATTCATTTTTAAAATGACTACAGTCACTATACGGCCGGACCTTGAGTCTAACAGAATCAAGGGACACTTACAGATGTGTCTGGCACAGGAGCAGGACACAGAGAACGAGACCCAGAGGAAAGAGAAATCACAAACCAGATCTCTTTCAATTCTCAAATGCTTCTCCTTGGCACATGGAGATCTTTACCAAAGTCTCCTGCTTCTCAGATTTTTCCTCTGTAAAGGACTTTAATATTTTCATAAATTCCAGAAGAGAACTCAAAAACTAAGCCTCCAACCACTTTTTGTGCGATTAATAATAGACAAAATGAAAATGCATAAAAAATAGTGACATTTGCTGTCTCCAGCCTGTTAACGAAGCCATTTACACACATAATTTTGTGAATAGTGCAAACTGTATTGTATCTTTCACATCCTAAATCTTTGTAAAATAGTAGATTATTTAAATTAAAATTGTAGGGTCCATTTAAAAAAAATCTATTAATTAAGCAAAATTATTATATAATAATAAAAAAAATAATTATAATAAAAACTGTTATCATTATATAATTAATAATTTTGAGGGTCCATAAATAAAATTACATGTTACATTACAAACACAATTTAATAATAATAGAACAGAGTTAACACTCCTTTAAAAATGACAGGAGCAACTTTATAGGTGCCGATTAAAGCATTAATTCTGTCATGTGACACAATATTAATTTGAGTTGTCATCTAAAAGTGTTTTTGCAATATTTGAAGCATCAACATATAATTGAAAATTTTGATGTAAACCTTATTTCGCAAAATAAATAAATAAAAAATAATAATTAAATAAAAATAATAATAATCGGATGAAAGCAATTCAGGTGTAGTCTAATATCAGAAGTCTGCAATCCATTTCATTATGAGTGCTAAAATTTTTAATTAAAATTTTGCTTATTCACTAAATTGAGTTTCCTGAGCTTCGAAGAAACTTTCAGGTTTCTAAAATGAAGACAGATTTCACATCCCTGACTGTTTTCATTTAAAAACAAACAGCAGTCTGCAGCTGCCTAATTGTTGCTTGCCATTTTATTGTCTGCACGCTGATAAGATGAATTTCAATCACACACCTCAAGGTATCCGCATGCTTAGACTCACCATCAAATGAGCTGACAGCCAGCTGGCACCAAAGACACAGATGAGGAACAGGTCAAAGTTCACAACAAACATGGGTCAAACAGATTGAACCTGCTTCCTGGCCAGAACTGGGGCAAATCCAACAGATGGGTCTCTTTCCATCACCACACACACAGAGGAACCTGCAAAGCCCACTGAGTCAAAATTGACATCTATGCTAAGTCCGAACCATTGCCTAGCTTTGGTGCTCATGCAGGAAATAGGAGTTTGAATCTGGCTCACTTTACTAGACTTTTTTTTCACTAAAAAGGAAAGAAGTGTACAAACATAGGACCTCATACACACACACACACACACACATGCACACACTCGTCCTGTGACTCCACATCCACACCCACACAACCAAAACACTTACACACTCCACCAAAAAACATCAACACTTCATTCACAGCCAAGTAAAAATACTCACCGCCCATCAACACCCAGCTAAATGACACATGCACACAAAGCGATGCTGCATCAACACATGATTGCCTTCGCTTATGAACAAATAGAATGATCCAATCAGGGTGGGATGATGGGCGGGTTTGGGCGAGTCTGACCCTCCTAATTAAAAGAATATTGGTTAAGTTTAGCTCTATCACCAGCATCTGTGATATTTGTTAAAGCTATTTGAGATGAAAAGTTGTTTGTGAGACTACTTTTGAGAAGTAAACTTGAGTTAGTTATGCTTTATAAGTACTATGGGTAGAGTTATATATAAGCATTACATAATATAATAATGAACAAAAAATAGAAACTACAAATAAATAATGTAATATAATATGAAACCTTTAGAACTCCCGAGTTGCTACAAACATTGTGAATACACAATAGTGTCTAGTTGTACAGGAGTTGTACAATTTGTTTTTAATCAACAAATTAAAATAAAAAAAGGATATTTCATATTATAAATAAATAACTCATATAAAAATTTAAAACTATAAATAAAAAATAAAATAAAATAAAATAAAGCAGCAATTAAAATAAATAAAATCATATTTTATAATGTAATAAAATATGAGACCTTTAGAACTTGTTCCAAATTGAATAATACACAGTGGTGTTCAGCTTGATGTTAAAATCCTGCCAAGCCAACAAAAAAACTATTTATAAAAATGCATAAACTATATCTTGTATATATCAACATTATGTGTGTAATCAACATTTTTCTTGTTCTGTCTGCCTTCTTTTTTTCACTGAACATATTGCAATGCATGCAGGGATTGTTTTCTACAAATTTGGTCTATAGAATGCATTTCAGAAGACACAACAATCACGCTGCCTACCTTTCTGAACAGCCTTTTGTGTTGTAAGTGCATCTACAACGCCTTAAAACGCTTCCACTATGTGATTCGCACACTTGATACAATCGAGCTCATTTCTAACGCCGAGCTATACGCGTTCAGACAAACAAACACGTGCATTCGCTCAGCGTGAGTCAGGCATCTCCATAGACAACTGAAGAGGATTAAATGAGTTTCCTCAGGGCTGGAAAACTGTCTAATGGCTTTCATAGCAGTCTTGAAGTGAGAGAGCGTCCTACACTTCCGCATCAGAGACAGAAACACGGAGAGACAAGCGCTCGCCATCAATCTCCTGTGAGAGCATCATTAGAGCCGTATCAGCAACATGCATCTTTGAATTCGTCGTGATGAATACACCAGGCGCTTTGTTTTTTTGACATCTTCCCTTGTTTGCCGTCACCCACGTGCGATGCAAACCTGCTCTAAAAGCGCAGGCAGTCGAGACAAATTACGACCCTGGCAGATAATGAATGCACAACCTCTGCTCCGCCAGAGGTCTCGGAGCGCAGACACGTGCGCATGCACACATTCAGGCCCTGATTCTCAAGCAGACATGCATTCGGTGCCATTAAGGTCTTAATTGCAGGCTCTATTGAGAAATTACCCAGTAAACACACACATTCACTGTCACACACACACTGAACAGCCAGGGGTTGCTGACAGAAGGACCTACGTGAGCAGAATTTCAATGTGGTTCCAGTTTTGTCCATCTTTAATTAGTGTGTGTGTGTGTGTGTGTGTGTGTGTGAGAGAGAGAGAGAGAGTAGCAGTGATGTGCACACTAGCTGAGCAGACCTTGACCTGTACTTTCAGTAACATCATATATATATATATATATATATATATATATATATATATATATATATATATATATAGAATAACATCTCATTATCTTTAATTCAGTTATGGAACAATCTGTATCTGAGGTGAGATGTTAATTCCCATTCGACAGACACTGCTTGCACACACACACACACACACACACACACGCGTGCGCAGTTATTAGAAAACACTTCTGCATTATACACACTGCTATTGCTCATACGATTAGTGAATCTGAACAAACCACTAACAGACTCATTAACTTTGGTGTGAAACTTGTTCTCTGCAGGTTGGGATACTTCAATGAAGAGGTACTTTTCTAAGCAATTAGACTTGATATTCGATTGTCAGATGATAAAATACACCCCACCCAAAAATAAAATAAAATAAAAAAGCACTGAAGAGGGAAGCTGAACCATACAATCCAAAATATTATTATTTGCTCAAATTGCACAGAAATGTTTCAAATCAGCAATTATAATAAAAATAAATCTTATTTGCAAAATAGCAATCAAGCATTTTAGAAATGCAAATCAGCATATTAGAATATTAGAATGATTTCTGAAGGATCCTGTGTATGTGTTAGTGTTTGGCGTGTGTGCATGTATCTATACAGAAAGCATCAACAATAACAACATATATATATATATATATATATATATATATATATATATATATATATATATATATATATATATATATATATATATATATATATAAAATTATATTGTGTGTGTGTAATGTGTATACAGATACACATACATTAGGCATTAAAGCAACAGCATAATATTGCATGATATAAATGGCGAGCATCAATCCTTTTTCATTCACTCACTTTTCTTTTATTGTTGATGTTTTTCTATATAGATACATGCATGCATTTATTACCGTACATCCAATGGCACCAGACATGTCAAAGTAAGCATGTACTGATAAAATGCACAGCTTGAACGCACTATACCTTAAGTCACTTTAGATAAAGCATCAGCCAAATGCATTCATACTATATGTATACATCCATTCAATGTGTGCGTTTTCATCTGACAGATGTTTACTCAAAATATGACAATTAAAATAGAAGATGCTTTCCAGATGATCCAAGTCTCTATGCATTAGACAACTATGCATGACGCAGATGAAGACCTTACTGACATAAATATATTCCCATTACACAGTTATGCATGTCGCATTATGACTTGGCAATGAAACAACAAATGTCAGCATTTCCAAAAGGCAATGCACTCAGCTAACTGTCATAGTTTAGACAATGTGATAAACAATCGTTCAAGTGAATCATTGGGCGTATACCTGCACAGAACCCCAGAGCAGCTTCTGCAATGACAGGAATAGACATTATTGGGGTTTAATAAACCAGTGACTGGTGGCATGAGTCACTCTGCTGAAGGAGCGAATAAATGACTTAAAATAGATCCATCCTGTCTGCTGAACGGAGAGCTGTCACCAATAATTTTGAGGAGGCTTGAGATGAGGAATCAACAAATGAACAGCTGGAAATGCTTTTAATGATGTTGAAACAGTTGTTTTGGAGAAAGAGAGAAAGCGAGAGATGAGAGGCTAAAAGAGACAAATAAAAAGAGTGTGAAGTTTAGAAAACAACCACAAAGTCTTACTAACTAGCACAGAACAAGAGTTTTCCTGCATACACAAGCATGTATCTCAGAAAAACCTGCTCCCATTAGGTGGCATGTTCATATGACGGACAGTTTTTCAGATTCAATCATTCATTAGTGACACCAAGTGACGTTGTTGTACAGCAACTGAGATCAGCAAACTGGCAGTACAGACAGAAAACTGTCACACAATATGATGACAAACAATAACTAGACTTTTCTGGAAGAGAGTGTGTGGTGCTTTTCTGTTCAAAAGGCATCTTTGGTGGCTGTCAACATAATGCAATAAAGCAGTAACACTGATTACATGGATATTAGCATTTAAGATAAAGATAACTTTGTTCAGCTTCCCAAAAGAACCCAGCGTTACATGATCAGTGGATGCGGTTTGTTTTTCTTTCGCAAGTGTGTTGTTAATATTAATAATAATAATGTATTTCTTTGTTTGTTTGAATAAATTGCATTGAAATCTGTCATACCTATAATGTATAAATAGGCTTATATAAAATGCATATATAAAAAATAAATATTACAAGGAATAAATAAAACCTAAAGAAGTCGGTGACTAATCAGATAGAGTTAAAAATTATAAATGGCCTTTGACCTTTGACAGGTAAAATAAGGTAATTATTCTTGTGAAAATTGGAATGGAATGGAATTTTTTTTTTCTCAGATGTAAGTGGATGAAGTTTTAGCTTCAGTGATTAAGTTCAATTTAATAAAATTTTGTGCTATAATTCTTTGATGACTTTGACAACTCTTGGCATTTAAAAATAGATAAGCTATCTTATACTATCACACAATTAAAATAATAATAATTATAATTAGATTGCTTGATCTTCAATTGTGTCCACTTTTAAGTATTTAGTTGCTTTGATATGCAAAGGATCTGCAAAGAAAGACATAAAGCACTCGCCTTTGTTCCCAGGCATTCTGTGCTTGATTGAAATGGAAAGGTGGATGAATTATTCAGAACATAAAAAACATACATTTAAAAAGCCACACACAGTCTAGTTCAACAGAAAGAAAACGGGACAGAGCTGACATTAGAAATAAAGAGACAGTGTCTGAAAAGAGAAACCGTCTTGCTATTACTTAACAGGTGCAATTGTGCTGATGTCCCACAACATTATGTATGGAAAGAGGAAAAGTCTCTTTGGAAAATCCTCAATGAGAAAGTAAAATATTAAAGCAAAACTGCTTATTAAAATATGGCAATGACATGCAAAGAAACCAAGTTGGCTAATTCCTCAACAGCATGCTTTACCATATAATATAGGCTTCTACTATATATTTTGTTTAATATAGTAGGCTAGTTGGGGATTGAAACTTATTTTTTTTCTGCAGAAATAGGTGTTATGAGGAATCACACCCTTCTTAGGCTCTCTAAACAGCAAAAAACAACCTGAGCGCAGACTGTTCATATTATCCATTAGGAAAACTTTGCTGACTTGCTGATATGTTTTGAAAAGTATGCTTTGGAATGTTTTGGAAAAATGTTGAAGCTATTGGGAGGTGTTCTTATTGCTACAAATGCTGTGTTTCATTCAAAGTCTGAGAAAAATTATGTGGAATATTCTGGTCTCATATTCAAAAAAAAAAAAAAAAAAACATTCCATTGCACAAACGTTTAATAAATTGGAATATAGCATTTGCTTTAGAGATGTTTGTATATCAACAACATCATCCCTTGGTTTGTATTACAGAAACATTCTAAATTAGAATCTTTTTAGTAACCATGGTGATTTCAGTTAAAATGCCAATTAGAACACTGAACTTTTCATATTTTGAAGATGGCACTCTTCTGTAATGGCTTTCGCAGACAAATTGCAAAGGATCAACAATGCAGCTAACATTTGTTTTGTGTAAAAGAAAAGATCAGAAATGATTTACTGTCCCTGCTGGGTTTTTTATTTTATTTTAGTTTTTATCATGGTCAGGTCTCTATTCAAGCTTTTGGTCACACTGTTTTCCTTCAATAAGCACAGGTTGGTTTTTATTTATTTTTGGAACTGATTGAGTGTAGTCCTCATTGATCTGAGCTCATGCACCTCAGTTAACATTGCCAAAACTATCCACAGATAATGCCCTTTCCACTCAGAAACTGAGGTGCATACGCTCAGAGCAATGAGGACCACATAATCTGTTCCAAAAAGAAATACAAAACCTGTGCTAATTAAAAGAAGGCATGTTGACAATTCAAGACTTTGTGATAATTTAGCATAATGAGGGATTTACAAGGAATCTTTAAAAGGCTGGTAATTTTTGACAAGGAACACCAATTTAGGTCAAATATTTTCAGCACACAGCGCCAGAGTTAAAGGTGATTTCTCTTTTTCTCTCTGTTAAAATATATCCAGAATGGCCCTTTTCCAAGTTGAATGAAACACGGCAGTCCAGCGGAAGTTATCAAAATGGCAAATGTCGCTAACAGTGTCATTAAACAATTACAGACAACGTGGAACCTTCATACACTTTATGCAGACATTTGTAATGATTTTCAGAGCAAAACATCATAAGTGAATCTTGATTCTGTCTGGTTTAATTTTCCGCCTGGCATGCATCAGTAAAAACACTGGAGAAAAAAGGCGGATTGTTTGAGGTAGAGTTGAGCGCTGGAGTGATGGGATCTGTCAGCAGTCCTAAGTCACTGCACAAATAATAAGGGCAAATTGTTAAAAGAATGTGAAAGTACATTGTGTCCTTTCTGTGTGCAGAACGCTTGCGAGACTGTTCAAACCACAACATCTTCAGAGAGAGCAATTATCTGTGAGATTTGGAAGTTGACTGCAGACGTGCTTATTTTGCATAATTATTTAACTGAAATATGATTAATTCAAATCCTATTGCTTGTAGTAATGCAACGCAGCAACAAAGTATTAATCCTTTCTGTCGTGTGGTCCATTAAAAATATTTAAACCATTAAAATGTAAATTAAACTGAGAAGAAAACATGCATAAGGCTTGTTTTAGAGAGCATATCCTGAATGAAGTTTATTTTTCCTACCTTATTTCCAGATTTGAAATTGTAGTAGATACTAAGAATTGAATCTTGAATTTATCTTGAATTATGTTAATGTTTCCTAACCCAAAGCGGTTTTTTCATGTTTAGAGGCACAGTTCACCCAAAAATGAAAATGTGCTCACCCTCAGGCCATCCAAAATGTAGATGAATTTATTCTTCATCAGATTTGGAGAACTGTAGCATTTCGTCACTTGCTCACCAATGGATCCTCTGCAGTGAATGGGTGCCGTCAGAATGAGAGTCCAAACAGCTGATAAAAACATCCCAATAATCCACACCACTCCAGTCCATCAGTTAACATCTTGATAAGACAAAATCTGCATGTTTTTCATTCTGACGGCACCCATTCACTGAAGAGGATCCATTGCTGAGCAAGTGAAGTAATGCTACATTTCTCCAAATCTGTTCTGATGAAGAAATTGTTTTACATCTTAGATGGCCTGAGAGTGAGTAAATATTCAGCAAGTTTTCATTAGTTAAAGTATAAACCTTATAAAAAAAAAAAAAAAAAAAAAAAAAAATATATATATATATATATATATATATATATATATATATATATATATATAAAAACAGACAACACACACACACACACATATATATATATATATATATATATATATATATATATATATATATATATACATTAGTTCCAAAAACTAGATCGAAAGACAACCTGAGACAACCAGTGAGAAGTCTAAAAATGCAACAAATGCATGCACAAGACTGCAAATCCAGTGGCTTTGTGTCAATATGCTTCTTCTAAATCCCTTATGAAATCCATACCTGCCTTAATTCAACCCAACAGCTGCATCAGCAAACAGAAAAGTGTCCTTTATGTGTATGGAATTCAGATTTAAATAAGCCGCTCTTTATCCAGAGATACACCATTTGCAAATAACTGAAGCAGCGAGTTTAAAGAGATTTGTAAAACGTCTTGTCCAAGTTTGTCCTCTATTGCTGAGTGGATTCAAATTTCTACAGACCTCACAATAAGCAGAGTGTACTACAGTTATCAAAACAGTGGATTTTACCATGGTAGATATGAATTAGCCAATGCACTGTATGCATACATAAGTAATATTTATAATAAGCCTAAACTATCACAATAAAATGTGGCTGTTTTTATCCTTAACTTAAAATAAAGCATTTTCTGAGGAATCTGGTTGAAGACAGATGTTTAATGCAGCATAACATCACAGCTAATGATCTAAAAGTGAACTTTAGATCTAACTTGCAAATAATTAATGACTACAATGGGTATCTTTTTTTTAGAAATGGAAACATAAATTGGAAAATTGGACATTTCTAAACATTTCAACACCTACCTGTACTGATCTTTTTAAATAACCACAAATTAACCTTGATTAAGGCATTTTTGGATGTCTTCATGCCTTCAAATAACCAAAAAAATAATAATAATAATAATTTTATGGACCTATCTAAATGAATCTGTTTTACTTCATTTAAACATATTACTTATGATATTCTAACCATCGTTCAGTTTTACAGTGCACCTGAGAAGCAACATTTCCGCCATTGTTTCAAAACAGAAAGTAGTCCTTCAATACCAGAAGTAAGTGAGCCAAATGTGACTCTGTCAGGGGAAAAACTCCCTAGACAGCAGGTTTGATGAGCAAGAGACCTTAGGAAGAACCAAGACTCTGCTTCAGAAAGAAAAGCATCTCTCCTCTCAGCAGAGAGTAAATCCTGCAGTCACTGCTTCTCTGCTTTGACCGAGAGAAGGTTTGCTAGCACATATCTCTGTGTTGGGTACAATAAAGCAAGTTAATAGGAGAAAAAACTAGAGAATGTGATTGCTATCGTTTTGGCTCTTGCTTTGAGAACTAGGATGCTCATTTTAGCAAAATGGAAAAAATGGCACAAAGCCCAGAAACATCTTAGATCACACCATTCTATAGCAAATTGAGCAACTTAACAAGAGGAGCAATTGTTAAAGAAATGAACAAGACAGCGGCTACAACCCTGACAGAAGCACAGAGCATATTGGAAGAAAAGAGAGAAGCTATCCCAACTTTACCCATTGTTCCAACACTTTAAAAGAGATCTGGTCAAGAGCGGCTAAAGAAGTGACTTCTGGGAGAGGCTGACATTAAGACAAACCTGAAGTTTGCTACATGACATCTGACAAAACCGACAATCTTTTGCAGTCTGATGACACTAACTCTAAACATTTTGGTCTGAGAGTGAAGTACTATATTTAGTGCAAAGCAAACCGCCCACGAAACACCATTCTGAACCAACCAGCATCATGGTCAGCAACCAGAGAAATGCTTTCAGGGCAAAATCATCCTTCAGCAGCACAATAACCTATGCTCGGCTTCAAAACATAAACTGGAGCTGAATGACTGCTTACTGCCTACAGAAACAATCTAAAACTGTCATATTCATAGACAGTTTTGTTTTAGTTTTTTTTTGAAGGAAAGTAATGCTTTTATTTAGCAAGGATGCATTAAATTGAATAAAAGTGAAATTAAAGACATTTATAATGTTACAAAAAATTATATTCCTGAATAAAAATCCTTATGGAAAAATGTTTCTCAGTTTCCACAAAAATATGAAGCAATGAAACAATTGATAACAATCAGAAATGTTTCTCAAGCAGCACATCAGCATATTAGAATGATTTCTGAAGAATCATGTGACTGAAGACTGGAGTAATGATGCTGAAAATTCAGCGCTGCATCACAGGAATTGAATTTTTAATGTATTCTTCTCATTTTAAGTCTTACCCACCATTATATTTTTATTCTATATATATATATAGTTTCAGGTTTAGTAAAAAGCTCAATCAACAGCATTTGTGTCATAATGTTAAATAGTTTAGACTCACACCTAAAAATGTACCTCCTTTTTTATATTTTATTATTACAGCAACTAAGTTGCTAAATTGAACATGCATATTGTTTACTGTTTTTTAAAGACAACTAAAACCAGAAAAGTTAAAGTGTCAGATTTACTAACAGTGCCAACGCAAAAAAATTTTGCCATTAAAAAAAACTACTGTCAGGATTTACTAAAGACATGCAAAGAATAATTACAGAGGGAAAAGCGTGAACAGTTATTTTTAGGCTGACCTTGTTGCATATGAATTTGTTGAAATTTCCCTTTCAGATGCAAAATTCATTGGAGGACAGTATTTAATACAAGGTGATTCACCAAGATTTGATGTAGTCAACTGACTGGTATTTATGCCAATATTTGACATGCTTCCATGTAGATAGGAGATCTTGAAGATATTTTGAAACAGAGCCTATTAAATAGTTTGACAAAAGGTTAGTATTCTGGAAAGGCCCAGCTAGACTTCACAGACTTCAATCCAATTGAATTTGTGGTATGACTTGCTGAAATTGCAGTCCACTGATGCGCTACATCTAATTTGGAGAAAATTATTTTAGCATTAAAATCAGGAGGTGTAGCAGGAAAAAATTCAAAGGAATTCAACAGAGGAAATGCTTTCCGTCAGCCATTGTTGAGTTAAATTCCTGAATATAATTAAACCAAAGGAAGATAAACACAGGTCAGCTTTAAACAGAATGAAAAGTCACACACACACACACACTTCAGCCTCAAAGTTCTCTAGAACAGTCATCTTTGCTTTTAAATGCAATATGCTTTTCCTGAATCTGATGTAAGTTATTCCAAACCCCGGGAGAATGAGGATGAAGGGATTTCTACAAGGCGTATATTTAAAATTCGAACACTTTTGCGCCTGTGAGGAAGTGTTTTTCTAACTGCTGGGACTCTACATTTTCTCTGATGCAAAATTTCATCTAATGCCTCCAATCACCTAGTTTCAGTGAATTGTCATGATGAAATCCTGTTGACAGCACTGAAGTGACACAGACAAAGACGGCAATCAGCTCGCTGTTATTTCAGCCATACTTTACATTAGTGAATTACGACATCAACTCGCATAATTTCAAGTTTATATATCACAATTGTGAGGAAAAAGGTAATAATTATCAAAAAAGTCAAACTTACAATTTTATTATTATTATTATTATTATTGTTATTATTATTTTTCACCCTGTGGTAGAAACTAGTATCCATAAATTGAAAGCAAACTTTTCAGTACACATTTCCTTTTCTGATTCACAGTTCTGTCTAATAATTCACAATCAGAACTGTTAAACAGAAACAGTAAATTAATGAAGAGATTGGAAGCTCGATGTACTCAGATGCTGGTGTTCTGAGCACTGTCAAAATAAATGTCACACTTCCAACACATTGGCCAAATAGAAAAACGTATCGGCCGATTTAAAAAATCCCAAATGTCAAGTGATATATCAGCCGACATTCACACATTCGATGCAGTACATGGACCTAAAATTCAGCATTGCTTTACACTTTTAGTGAGGAGTTTTAAAGCTATAACTGACCTTCCACTTTGATCTGGTTCCTCGTGCAGGAAGGACAAGGCAAGATGCTGAACTCCTCAGCCTGGTGCATGGAGTAATCTGTGCTGGCCACCACAATCCTGTCGCCGAATGTCCAACCCTGGGGTTCATCCGCGAGCTCCAGAATACTGCAGTTCGACAAGGTATCTATAGAGATGGAGGCCTGTGGACGCACTGTTGAAAGACACAATGCAAAAATATTTAGCATGCACATATGGTCAATAGCTGTCATGCCCTATAAAAAGATTTATGTGCATTGTTAGTCTAATCTGATCTAAGAGCCATTAAAAATGCATAAAACGTGTGCATGAGCTACATTTAATCTCATATTGTATTTTATACATGACCAGTCAAAAATTGACAGAAACGTTTGATCTAGTTTGTAATTAAATGATTGATAGATGATCCCCTTAAACCAATTTTACTCATAAATCAAATCGGGAAAGACATTTAATGAAAGTAAAATCCCTGAGACATACAAGGTTACATGATGACACGGTCGTATTTTACATGTCAACGTTACTGGGAACTTTATTCTTACTTTAAGGCATTTGGCAGGTGCTTTTATCCAAAGCATCTTGCAGTACATTAAAGCAATACTTTTCATATGTGTTTCTCAAGAATCAAACTCATGTTCTTAGAGTTACTAGGGCATCTTTTATGTATTTGTATCCCCTAAAAGAAAAACTGAACACATTAAATCTGAAGTAATGAATTTTGAAAGTATTATTAATCATACTTTTTATCATGCATTCCTTGTTAAGCATGAGAAAATACATCAAAAAAGTTCACATAATGGCCACAATCTGTCATAATGTGACAAGAATTTTTCAAAATGTCTTTCAAAGCAAAGGCAAACCAGATGGTGAAACTTTCAAGCTATGGCAGCATGTTACACGAATGGCATATTATCAACTAGCCTGGGCAGAATTCTTTAGACAGACAGTGGTTTGGATTAACAGAAACCAATTTTAACCAAAAAACAAGATGTTCTGATCCATTTTGTGGAAATATTTGGCTGAACAATCCAATACTTTGGGAATTTCAGTGACCTCTGAGTTCTCTTAAAATCATTGACAGGAGGAGCGCAAAATGTGTCACTTAGAGGATGTGGACCTGCAATCTTTGAGAGCAGTCTAACTTTGATTGACAATAAAGTGTCCGTTTTGGTGCACTCATGCTCTCCAGATTATGTTTAGCGGGAATAAAAATCAATGTGGAAAGTAGAACTGGTAGTATATTTCCGAAGCTTTCTCATCCATTTTGGTCTAAATATAGGCCGCAAAGTGCACACTTTATTCGACAGGTGGAAGAGCCCAAATTGTTTGTAAACAGCTGACATTTAGCAGAAATTGTCCGAGATGCCAGAGACGAGCCGTTGAAGTGGAACTTATCACAAATCACTTCTAAAGGACGTTTTGACCAATTTGTTACTTTTGACTGAAATTACTTCACAAATTCCACATCGACGTCTTAAAGAAAACATCAAATGTCATGCACAGACCATATAATTCACGGTCTGATGTGTTTATGAGCAAGAGCAGGACATTTAAGAAAATAAAGGATGGGATGGGGCAGGCCAGGATGGGACTTTATCAATCAAAAAGGAAAGAAATGCCAAAACAATAAAAATCTTATCCCAAAAAAATAAAACAAAATAAAATAAGTGCCCAAACCTAATTTAAGGATCAACGGCTAAGAAAATTTGATGGATCTATAAATACAGAAGATTTCCATCGACCTCATATCGCTGTTTGCAGCTGGAATGGTGTGAACCTCGCTAATGAGTGATGAAAGTCTCAAGTACAAGCAACTGTCAAGCATGGATTCATTCATTAACTTTTGCGATTGGATTAATTTGATTTGATCTGTACAGGGATATTTTCATCCATCCTACCCACATTTTTGGCTTTTGGTTTATCCATTGAAAAATTCGGTGCATTATACCTAAAATATCCAATTGTGTTCTCCTGAACAGAGTTATAAAGGTTTGGAGTGTCATGAGTAACTGATAGGAAAGAGTTTCTCCGGAAGCCAAAAGCAGACTGCTTCAAACATACCGAGTTTGCCGCACAGGAAACGCACATGGTAGTTGTGGCAAATCCCATCCACCTGCTCTTTGTTGAGGCACACAAAGCCATAGTTTCTGTCAAACTTGGAGAAGACTTCTCCTGTCATGTTGGCAGGGATGCCGTCAAGAGTTTCAGCCTGAAGGCAAAGGAAGACATTTATAAATACAGTGAAAGTCATTCTCTCACATACACTACTGTTTAAAAGTTTGGGTCACTAAGATTCTTTTTGTTTTCAAGAATATAATTCTTTTATTTGACAAAGAAGCATTGAAATTATTAAAAGTAACAGGACTTTTATAATTATACAAAATATTAGTATTTTAAATAAATACTGTTCTTTTTGTTAAATCAAGGAATCCTTAAGAATCCTAAAAATATTCATAAAAATATGATGCAATGAGTTACAACACTGACAATAATAAGAAATGTTTCTTGAGCAGCAAATCAGCATTTTAGAATGATCATGTAACACTGAAAACTGGAGCAATGATGCTGAAAATACAGCTTTGATCACAGGAATAAATTATGTTTTAAAACATATTCAAATAGAAAATCATTATTTTAATTTGTGTAAAAAAAAATATATATATAAGCATTTAATAATTTAGTTAAGTACACTCTCAGAAGAAAGGTAAAAAGCTATTATATGAGCTGTACCCTAAGGTTAAAAAAAGATAAATCATACATCTTTGTACCTTATTTACCCATAAAAGGTGCATATTAGTAGCTTTTGAAAAGGTACCACCCTAGTAACTGTTTTGTGCCTTTTTTCAAAGAGTGTGTACGTAGTACCTTAGTATTCGTTTGTTTACCTCAATATCTAGAGGGTTACTGCACAGACGCTCTGGAAAAGCTTTGTGGAGGTCAGTCAGTTTCTCCCAGTCACCTGACCCCCTCTCGTCGTCGCGGTCAAACCATTCAGTCCATTCGGCCTCTAAAAAACCACACAAACAGACACACCGATCAAAGAGCTGCCACCCCTCCAGCGCTGCCCCACAGACAGGCTCTCTGTAGATATATTAGTCTCATTTACATCTTTAATCTTCCTGTTTTGCAATTCTGCCTGTCAAAGCCTATTTATGCAGAGATAATTGCAGTTCACCCTCCATGTTTTGCCGTCTGCATTGCCAGACCTACAGGGAATTCAGCCTACATTTGTTACATTGCATTCAAATCAAACCAAAAAAAAAAAAAAAAAAAGACAACTCTGCCATGCAATCGAGAAGATGTTCGTCCTTCACTCTCCGCTGCAATCAGGGCACAAATCTCAAGTGTTCTTGCAGTTCGGGGGGATACTTGAAAATGATTAGGAGCTATAACAAATTAAAACGAGCCCTTCAATGCAAAAGAGCTCTCAGAAGCCACTTCAAGAGTGTAGAGGGAAATTTACTGTGTATGTGAACATGCGGGAAGTGAACTGTTGTCATACTGTGGTGTTTGTTGTATATTAAATGACTTGCAAAATCCCTCAAATGCTTAGAGTTGCACTGTGTTGTTACTTAAAAACTTTTTTATGGGTTTTAGTGGAGTTCTTGAAAGCGGTCAAAACAAGGAGAGATATAGCAACATTTGTTACCTATAACACCATATATAATTTTCACAGAATGCACATTCTATGTGTAGATGAATATATATGGTTATAACGTATATAAAACCCCATAATAAAATCTGTATATGTATATAAATAAATATGTAATGATTGGGATGATATGGTATTATATGTAGCAACCATATGATGTCAATATATATTTAGTTTGAAGGTAAAGTCATTTATAATTTTAGAAGAGAGTTCTAATTTAAAAATTTTTTTTTAAACTTTCTACTCAATGAAGAATCCTGAAAAAAATCATATGGACAAGTTTTCAACAATGATAAAAATAAGAAATGTTTCTTGAGCAGCAATTTATTATATATATTAGAATGATTTCTGAAGGATCATGTGACACTGAAGACTGGAGTAATGATGCTGAAAATTCAGCACTGCATCACAGAAATATATTACATTTTAAAATATATATACAAAGAAAACAGTTATATAACATTGTAGTAATATTTCAGTTTATGCTGTATATTTGTTCAAATAAACAGCATTGGTGAGTGTATTTATTTAAGAAGCCCTTATACATACATAAACCCCACATTTTTCATAAACATTAACAAAGTTTTAGTGTATATCCAATAAAAGTTAACTTTTTATCAATGGTCTCAAAGCTAGAAGCATTTTATGGGCCCAGACTTGTTCCCAGAATTCCGAAATAAATTCCGCCCACTTTTCCCCATCTGTGCGCTGTAATCATACGGCAGGACTTTAATTCTACATCTAAATGAGTTCATTCTCTGCCCATAATAAGATCTTGCACACTTGTTAACTAAATTATCACTTTGGTGATGAACAAACAGATGGCATCTTCAGAATGGGGATGTTTTGTGCGACTGCGATTAGGCGCTGGTTGAGGATGTACAGGTGTAAGTGGTGGACTGGGTAATTAAGCTGCTGGGACTCGGGGGCGGACAGACAGACGTCACGTGGATTGTGGGATATTGGGAGAGATAGTTAGGGAGATTGAGAAATAGGAGGTGGAGAGGAACCAAATATAGCATGTTGGATCACTGTTTAACATTATTTACACATCAGGAGAAGACTCTTCAAGATTACTATGAATTTAATGTTATTTAATCTGCTTTAACTAGTTTGTACTATATCTTTTTTAGAAACCTGAATGCTGTACTGTTTAAATAAGATTTCTGTGTAATAAAGATTTGCAAGAAGGAGTCCTTACCAGCTACTGTCTCGTCCATGTTCTAGAAATCATTCTAATATGCTGATTTGCTGCTCACGAAATATTTATGATTATCATCAATTTATCATCAACAGCTGTGCTGCTTCATATTTTTGTGGAAACCATGATACATTGATTCAGGATAATTTAATGAACAGAACGTTCAGAATTGATTTGAAATAGAAATCTTTTGTAAAATTCTAAAAGTGTTTACTCTCACTTTTGCTCAATTTAATGCATCTTTGCTGCATAAAAGAAACAATTTATTTGTAAAAATTCTGAACTGTAGTCTAGATGTATTTTAAAAGGGTCGTGAACTGAGAAATCTAAATTCCCTTGATCTTTTGACATATAAGAGGTCATTGTAAAAAAATTTTTAAAAATCTGAGAGCTTGAACCATACCAGTCTATAAGACACACTAGTTAAAGATATAGTTCGCTATATTGACATTTCCATGTCAAACATTGTAGGGGTGGTGTTAGCACAGTGGCTAAGACACATGCCTTTGGTGTGAGAGACCTGGGTTTGAATCCACTGTGAGACACCAATGTGTCCCTGAGCAAGACACTTAACCCCCAGTTCCTCCAGAGGTGTGTGACCTCTGACATATACAGCAATTGTAAGTCGCTTTGGATAAAAGCGTCAGCTAAATATGTAAATGTAACCCTGCATTATTTATTCTCTCAGGAAACACAACAGATGATGTTAGAATGTACTGTATGTCTGACCATTTTTTTTTTCATATTTCAAAGGTGGAGTGTGATTTATAATGCAAATCTTCAAAACGAACAAGAACTCAACATAAAATTACCAAAAAAGTAGCTCATCTGACCGGAGGTTGTGCTACAAGTAATCATTATCCGTCACTTTGATGCACCGGGTTGTGCATTTCCTGTCATGTTCTATTTTTTGTCCATCTGTAAAATACTGTAACGCTTGGTATTTTTACTGTGCCACTGATATCTACTCTTGCAGGAAAAATAACTCTTTTTCTGCAAGAGCTTTTTTTAGTTTCACCAACCGCTGAGTTGCAGGTTCTTGGCCTTTTCATTTTTCTCTGCTCTCACAATGTGAAAGAGACCTTAGATTTAATGAACAATATCGCATGAACTACTCTTGGAAACTCTTGTCTCTCTCCTCAGATCTTCTCTCATTTATTTTCACAGTGTCTTTTTCTTCATTTTGAATCCACTAGTATCTTTAGCTGTGACAATGTCTCTAAATGCAGTAGACCCAGTGCTTCCTTTCTAATCTGTCAACATGATGGAAAATGTCAGTCAATCTTTTTAAATTCAGTAAATGATGGAATGAGTCTTTCTTGGCCTTTTTCATGGCCTTTTGTCCATTTTAAAGCCTAACAGTCTATATAAAGCTGCCTCTACACTGTTATTATTATTTATTCTATGCAAAATACATAAACATATTTGTAATTAATGCATGTATTGTATTTATTTATTTTTATATAATAAAATGTAAATATGGTAATATAATTTTAGTGCATTTACATATTTGTAATAAAAAAAAATTATATAATATGAAATTATAAGAAATACATATATGAAAATTTTGTAAAATATAAATTATATACATTAAAAATAAATAAAAACATTCTTGACTGAACTATTCCAATATGTTTTGCTGGTCCACCAACCCAGAGCTGCACAGGAGTCATGATTGTGTGTGTTTAGTTGAGGTGGTGAGGTGTGTTTATACCTTGAACCCACTGACTGATGGTGGTGATGGTGAAATGCTCTCCGTAACCTGAGTGAAAGACCCGAGAGCTCCTGGCCTCAGACGAAGCCTTGGTTCCTGAACACACAAACACACGCAAAACCCCAGCATCAGCTCGCCTTCAAGATATTTCCTTTTCAAGCTGCTGTTTGCTTTCCATCACTGGGCAAACAAGTGGGCAAAAGAGGCTCACCCTGATAGACGGCATGATCCTCGACCGCTGAGGACGCGTCCCCTTTGACTGTAATAAAACTCCACGGATGCCTGCAGAGAAACACACACCGGAGAGAGAGGACGGTGTGTGAGGGACGAATAAGTCTGAAGATTTGGCCATGAATAAGATGTCCCTCCTAGACAAACATTCTGACTTTCTCTGCTGTAAATGATGTTGACTTAAGGTTTGATTGGCAGCTCGCACTTCTCAGAGAGGACTTGGTAATTACAACGCCAGGGTTTCCCATCAGCCCCTGCTCCACTCTGAGAGAAGCTGCCTGACTGACACCATCATCAGGACAATTTTCTCCAGCTAGACCAGACTGACAGGCCAAAGAGGTGTCGCTGCTCCATCTGTCCAGCAGGAGTGCAATGCCCACCGTACGTGACGATGTAGATATTTTGCAAGGAAACTCTTTTTCGTTTTCTGACTTTTTGCTCAGATAGACTCTGCTTTGTGCGTTTGTTGGCATGGTTTTTTAAAGGTGACCCATATTAGTGGTCTGATGCCAGGATGGTCATTGTTAACTAAAACTCAAACCATAAATAAGTAAATCAATCAATCAATCAATCAATCAATCAAGATCAATCAAGCAATAAAAAAATGTATATGTACATGTATATATTAAGTGCATAACTATTATATGATTTTAATAATGCATGAGTACAATATTGGAATTTGCATGAACTTGTTTGGTCACGTGTTATTTGGAGACCAATTCTCACTATTAACTAATTATTAACTATAATTTGTGCCTAAATAAACTCATAATGTGCTTATAAGTCTGCGTATATAGTCTTGCAGGATAACTTACTAATATGTGATTCATAAATACTAATAAACAGCCAGTATGCTAGTAACTAGTTAATAGTGATAAATGGTCCCTAAATGTAAGTTCTACTTATAGTTTAATTAATTTTCATAAATAGTAGTAGATTTTCTTTTAAAAAGAAACTAATAATGAGGACTAAAGCCAGAATACTTAGTAAAAGTATATGCAAAATAAACATACTTAACGTGTGCTTTTGTGTTGCTATGACTCACATCCAGCCGCTCTATTCACTAGATACAGCACATTCAACTAATCAGCAACTGCAATTGCAAGTTTGCCATATAAGTGGGAGTGCATTTTTGAAAGATACTCTTTACAGCTTTATAGGAAGGAACTTAGTAAAATAAACCTGTCATTGTTCCACTGGCCATTTTTATTGGCCTCCATCTTTTTCATATCTAAAAGAGCACGCTTGCAATTTTGAGCTGAGATTAGAGTTAGAAACTCATGAAATCTGCCTGAATATATAAGTAGGCACATTCAACAGCACTGTGAACCTAAATATATATGTTGCCCCATCCTTAAAAGTCATCTGAATTGAGTAATATTTTTCTTCCTGATGTGGTTGGATTTGTGTGTGGGAAACATAAGTCATTATGTGGGATTATTTAAATGTGTGCCATTGTAAAGTTTAGGAGCAAATGAGTTTCCCAGGCATCACATGTTGCACAGATTCTGGATTGTAGCTTGGTGTTTCATTAAACATTTTAATTACTCCAAAGTTGTTATCTGTCACAGCTATGCTGATCATTTTCTCACAGCCAAGCTTCACTCATGTAAACAACAATTTCATTCGCACAAGCCGCAGTATTTCATAACCAACCCTGAGAAAAATCACTCAGAGGTTGATGTTTCATAGTTTAGGAGACCTAATGGAGATTTCGGTTTCATTTAAATATCAGCTTTGTCTCTCCTAAACTCCCATAAGGGAAAGTAAAATTAAAAGAGACAATTGTTGATGTTCAAAGAGAGCATGCAGCTATAAATTAAAGATTGTTATTTTTCATTCCTAATTCATAACGATCTGTAGTCCATTCGCGTTTTATAGGATTCGTTGTAGTAATGACTTCATAAATTCATGCAATTTATATTCCATAAACTGAAAGGGCTTCCCAAACCCTGTTCCTTTAGATGGACCATCCTGCAAAATTCAATTCCAACTCTAATTAAACACACCTGAACCAGCTAATCAAGCACTGCATCCTGACTTCATTATCACCCATCCTAAATAGTTTGCGATAAGAATTAGATTGTATACTTTAGTAGATTTTCATAATGGGCATCTGCATGCTTTTTAGGCTATTATAGCACACAATCCTACTGTATGTGCAACAGAATAATTATGCTAATGATTTCGAACAGACTTGCTTTGTATTTTTATTTTTTTTATTACCCCTTTTTATATTCCAGTCTGTCAAGCATTTTAAGTTGCGTTTTATGTATGAAGGCAGAAAAGGTGCTATACAAGTATTATTATAATTTTTTTCCTCATACCCTTGAGGCATTTTTTATGCATTTCCATCAAACGCTCCATAAAAGTTTCCTCTATTTTGTAAAGCTCTATTAAAGATGTGTGCAGGAAGGTAGAACTACAGGAACAAGGTTTGCCACTTATTTAGATGCTATTTCAAGAAATATATTTCACTGGTCTCAGACCAGCAGTGATGCAAAGAGGAAAATGTGAACGCAGCCAAGCTGATACCTGACTGGACCAAATTGCTCTAAATTTAGTGTCCAATTCACTCAACTAATGCTAAAGCAAATTCCAGACCGGTCATGGATAAGAAAACTACTGCTAAGTTGGAAAAGAGTGATAGTACCGGAATCCGAGTCGATGGAAGTGTTGGCTACCCAGCTTAGTCACAGCCTTTTTAGCCAGATCCTCCAGGTTGTTGGATCCTTCGTCATTAACCACCATAGCCAAGATCTGCCCAGTTTCCACCTTGTCTACATACTGGGCCAGTCGTCTGCTCTCGTCCTTACTCCTATATGTGTCAAACCTATACACACATACACACACACACGCGCACACAAACGTAAAAGTGGGTCATGAAGATTGATCATACAGAAGCCAGTAAGCATACTGATTATGAATGATTTTTCTGAAGGATGTGATTCAACAACAGACGCTCATTTCTATGATGAAAAATAGTCGTAGATCAGTCGCCAACTTGGAAGCGCTGTTTGTTTTGACAGTCGATTTGTAGTAACTGTTTTAATTCCAACCGCACATTAAAACCATCAGTTAGGTTTTACATGATGTACTGACGTAACAAGCTTTAATCTGTCATGAAGCAAGCCTGCATTAATTAGGAATGAACTTTAAGAGCAGGAAATGTGGAGGAGAGATGGTGCCCTACTGACCTATCAGTGTGCAGCACATCTCCGGTCTTGGGGTTGATAACGTGAATGATGATGCCTCTGTTGCCCCAGCTCCTTTCTAAACGGTAGCTGTTCTCATTACCCTGCCCAGGATGAAGGGTTTTGTTCAGGAAAGTCCAGGACAGTTTCTTTTTGCCATGAATCTCCAAAGTTCCTCCGGTTCCTACGCCAATGTACTTGCGTCCAAAATAACTGTGGTCGACCTCGCTGTCATCAGACCTTTTTCAAAACAACAACAAATCAGTTTATCAGACAGTCCTATGAATTCAGAACTGAAGAGAAGGCTTTTTAAATTCCTAACTAGACTGCAATCAACTGTGATTCAAAATTAATTTATATATCAATTTATTTTTCTTTTGTAAATCTTGAATGACCTAAACGGCACCTAGTACAATAATATTTTTCATACCTAGCCTGAAATGACTAATAAACTTATATTAGAATTTATTTCTTACAACTTATATCCATGGCATTCAACCCATTCAATCTGATTCCAATTTAAATATAAGCAGACTTTTCACTAGAAAAGCAAAGCTTATCTGAAAGCAAACAAATCAATAAAGTTTTAAAATTGTATAGCCCAAATCATTCAGAACAGTGAATCATTCATAAAAATGTGTAGTTCAAAGTTGTTCATCCAACCAGGTATTTAAACAATTTGTTAAAATGAATAAATATTTGTATGCATTTTGTTGTTGTTGAGAAAACTATGTAAGAAAATTATTTTATGTATTAAATTTTTTGAATTACATACTTCTATATTTTTCGTCAAATACTCCATTGTTTGTTTATTTTAGTTTATAAATGAAGCAAAAAAATTTTTGTCAGAATCTCTAGTAAATTACATTTTATTTTGTTAATCGATAAATGTTCAACAATGCTGCAAACGACTGAAAAATCTTCAGAATCCTAAAAAAAAAAATGATTATTGTTCTAAACAGTAGAGAAAAAGGTGATTCTCAGTTTATCCAAAATACTGCACTTCAACCAGAATGCATTTCCTGTACTGAATTAAAATTCAGTAAAACTACCTTTTTCTAGCATTGTGATTCAAATTACCATACAATTTCCTGTAAGGTTCGGCCAATTCAAATTTGCAATCATGAACTTAATGGCAGTTGAGTAACTGATTCTAAATTCAGCCTGAACCCTTTAAAGGGATAGTTGACCCAAAATGAAAATGTGATGTTTATCTGCTTACCCCCAGGGTATCCAAGATGTAGGTGACTTTGTTTCTTCAGTAGAACACAAACAGAGATTTTTAACACAAACCGTTACAGTGTGTACGTTTTATAATGGATATGAATGGGAATCAAGGCTAAAACATACAATAAAACAAAACAAAAAAACACATACACAAACAAAACAAAATTAAACCCTGCGGCTCATGATGATACATTGATGTGTAAAGACACAAAATGATAAGTCTGTGTGAGAAACTGAACAATATTTATATAGTTTTTTTTTTACCTCTAATGCACTGCAATGCCTGAACTCGTTGAGCTCCTCAAAACAAAACTTGCGTGTGAGGCATCTTCTTCTTCTTGCTTTATGGTGGATCGCAGACTTATAAGTGCATTTCCGCCACCTATCTTTCAAGTGGACTCTTGACACTCTATCTACAATCTCAATTAGGAGTGTCAATGGTCCACTTGAGAGATATGTGGTGATAGGTGGTGATTCAGATAAAATACCTCAGAGAGTTCAGGTGCAGGGTTTAATTTGGTTTTGTTTGTGTATGTTTTTGTTTGTTTGTTTTATTGTATGTTTAACCGTGATTCCCATTCACATCCATTATAAGACCATTATAAGACTGACAGACTGCCATGGTTTCAGTTAAAAATCTCAGTTTGTGTTCTACTGAAGAAACAAAGTCCCCTACATCTTGGATGTCTCGTGGGTAAGCAGATAATATTTTTGGGGTGAACAATCCCTTTAAGATTGCTTTAAAATGACAAGTTTAAAACATTTATGTCCGTCAAATTCTCCTCCTAAACTTTTTGTGCTCTGTAAGTGCCCTTATGAAGGCTGCAGGAGTGTTTCAGCAAGCAATGATTTTTCAAAGCCTGTATTCATACCTGCCAAAGAGAGATATTGTGAGGTTGCCTTTGTAAGGGCATTCTGGACTGCCGATGTGAAGTTCACCCTTGTTCCCGATGAGGATGTGCTTAGCCCGTAGAAAAATGGGTCGACTGGAATCAGCGATCACAAGCTTCCCTAAAAAGAGCAAACAAAATCAAGCCAGTCCTGATCTTTGACCCTTGATTTTCAACCAACGAAGATGTTTTTCATCTCTAACTATAGTTCAAAAAGAACAGAAAGATGATTACTGGCTTGAGATGTGATGGAATTCCCACCATCAAATATTCCACGCTCAGGGCGACACTGAGATGAAATGTAAGCCTTGTCAAGCTTCGCCTTCATCATGACGGATGTAAATCTACATGGCACTTTAATGTTGTGAAGATGTTTGAAAGAGTTTTATTAGGAAGATCTACCTCCATTGAGGATCTCGATGGAATGGACGGTCGCGGATGAGGTGAGGAGGACTTTGCGGCCGTAACCGATGGTGACTCTGTGGGCTTCATTGTGACCGGGAGTCCAAGGTTGTAGTCCAGGTATCTTATCTGGACAAACTGAAAAGATATAGACATTTAAATGATCACCTTTTCAACAGATAAAAAATTAAATAAAAAATAAGAACTTCCTTGAGCTACTGAGATAAAAAAAAAAAAAAAACGAAAAAAGAAAAAAGAAAAAAAACCTTACTAGGAAACCACAACTTTCAGAACTCAAATGTCCTTTCCAAGAAGAAATAACTTCACGACCATAATAAATTGGGTCAAAAATAAAACAGGGTCAAAAATAAAAAAGAAAACTTCAAATGAAACAAACATTGTAAGATGTCAACAGAAATGACCTATATATCTCAGATGTCTAGACTAAAAATTGACCATGATAACTCTTCAGTTCATCTGCTATTACTACGCTGATAAAAAGAAGTCAGCGGTTGAACCACAGGCAGATGTTTCTGACTGCAATCAGACTTTTAAGTGTCATCGCATATTAAAAGGGTCTCATTCTTCTCTTTAATGCTGTAAAAACCTCTGAGAAGCCACGCACTTGATTTGAATACACACGGCACATCTCCAGACCCAGAGCAGCAGAGAACTTTCATCATGAGCATTTCCATATCTCTGCTTTGAAATGAGAGTAAAGGGCTTCACTGAGCTTTCTAATGCATTTTCTTCTACGTTACAAAAAGTCAAAGCCTTGAGATGCAGAAAAAAAAATAATGACAGTAATAATCACACAGAGGAACGGCTTATTGCTCTTTCATAGCTCAGGAGACTAAGTGGTATCAGTTATGTTCATTTTTGTTCAAGTATAAACTCATTATTCTCCAGAAATTTAGCAGGAATAGAAACAGCTGAGTGTAGCGTTTACCCTATCAATTAAGTACATTGTATAAATAAAAAGATAGATAATTAATGGTAAAACTGAAAAAAAATTAAACTGAAAAAAGAGATAAATTTAATAAAATAGAAATACATAATAAAATGAGAGAAAATATTGAATTTAAAAGTTAATACAAAAACTTACAAATATTTTAGAGTATACAAAAATAGTAAAATAACAATCAGTTAAATTAAATAAAATTAAAATAAATGTTGATAGCACGCCATGAGAGATGGTCTTTTACTTAAGAGAAGCAAGAAAAAGACTTTTTCTTACCTAAGGGAGTACTAGCCCAAGTTGCAATTAAAAATGATGAATCTAGCACATGGTGAAGATGTTTGGGAGGATACAGTCAATTACTGGCAGCAAGAGATTTGCTTCAGACCAATTATAAAGTTCATAATCAGGATTCACTTCAGCTACTTGTAACATTGCTTTGGGTGGACAGCTGACGTGGAGGGTTACCTAACAGTAGTGCAGAGGACTCTAATAAAGGGATCAAACATACAATCCTGCATTTTTCTTTTCTTTTATTAATCAAAACATGCAAGGAAGGAATAAAGGAATAGTTTATCCAAAAATAAAAATTTACTCCTAACAGCTGATGAAAACATCACAATAACCCACAAGTAATCCATACCACTCCAGTCCATTAATTGATATCTTTTGAAGTGAAAAGCTGCAAGAAATAAATGCATCAAGTTCTAGTTGTGAGTTCTCTATATGTGTAATATTGCTTTCTACAGTAAAACAGTAATCTCATCTGAATCAGGAGAGAAATATGCACACTGCTTACAAGCAAAAAACTGTTTTTTGATGAAAAATGTTCATGGAATTTGAGGTAAGTCGGGTAATTAGTAAAATTAGAGATGGACTTTTTCATTGGAGCAAGCGTCATTATGAATTACATTTTGTCCACAAGTGACAGCTTAAACATAAAAATATCTTGATGGTTGAAAAATTTACAGTTTTTCACTTCACAAGACATTAACTAATGGACTGTTGCGATGTTTTAATCAGCTGTTTGGACTCACATTCTGACGGCACCCATTCAGTGCAGAGCATCCATTGGTGATATAATGTCTAAATTTATCCAAATCTGTTCAGATGAAGAAACAGACTCATCTACATGTTCGATTATATATATATATATATATATATATATATATATATATATATATATATATATATATATATATATATATATATATATATATATATATATATATATATATATATGAAGAGTTCAGATGCAAAAGCCTCTAAGTGCCATCTGAAATTTTCATCTAAAATTAGGATTTTTATCAGACTCCTATATTTATGTTCAGTTATTTCAATTTAATAGCCTGGAAAAGGACCTGCACATTGCAATTAAAGTAAAATGACTCAACCTAAGCATATGGAGCTTGATAAAAATCCTAATTTTAGATGAAAATTTCAGATGGCATTTAGAGGCTTTTGCATCTGAATTCTTCATATATATATATATATATATATATATATATATATATATATATATATATATATATATATATATATATATATATATATATATATATATATAAAGCTGGAAGCATAGCTAACTAAAGAGACAGGCAATGAAAGAACAACGAAGCAACTATTAGATAAAGCGTACCTTTAATAAATTACCCCATTCATCCTGAGCTCAGCTCTCAGAGAACGACACAATCAAAGAAAACACAGCAGCTTGTCAGTTCAAACAAATGCTTTTATGTGACCACTGATTAGCTGTCTTGAAGTGATACATTAATCTCATCGCCAGCCTTTATAATACACAGAATCCATGCCGCAAAACAAAATTGTGAAAAGCCATCACGCTTTTATGTCGTTAACAAAAAGCTGTTCAAATGCAGATTTTCCCAGAGGAATCCACTAGCTCAAAGGCATTTCTGGAAATACCACAAACCCAAAAGAGTGATCTCACTCTAAATGCACATAAAACATGTTTTTGCATGGACTTGTGTGATTGCATTGAATCATGCAACCATTATGACCATCTACTCTAGAATACATTCATTTTGAGTTTTTAATGTGGAAGGCCATGCTGCATTTTTAGAATTGCAAATCACATTTCAAACTACAAAGTCTGAAAGTAACTTTGGTTTGTTAAATTACAGTAAAGCTACTTTGCTGAGCAAAGTTGAAAGGAGCAGAAATGCAATACATTTACGGGCCTGTAAAGATATGGATTGTGCTGTTGGGTTTTGGCTTAAAACGGAGTTTGCTGGACTAGAATGAAACATGGTGGAACAAAATTCTCAAAGGGCTTCTGTGGGTTTGGCGAACTAAATCCAAGAGACTTCTTCTGTAACAAGACTCTTAGTCATGCGGTCTCTCTGTTGGACGGATTAAAATGAGACTGAAAGCATGTCGGTATATTTTGGATGGACACATGCTAGCTAATCTCTGATCCTGTACATCAGGAAGTGTCACAATTCAGCCTGTAAAGTGACAGCAGATAACAGAGGGATGATAGACAGAAAGGGCAACTAATAATTTTAGGGGAGAGAAATTATGCAGCAAGGCTATGAAACATAAGTTTATGACTGAAACTCAAGGATTTGAAACGTCATGCTTTCAAAGAATAAACTCTTGTGTTTTGAAGATAAAAAGGAAATTTATTTTTATATTTTTAATTTTATATTTTGTTTTATTGTAGAATTGTATTTCTTAAAATACTTTTTTTTTAATGATTTAACTTTTAAATTGTATTTTTTTTATTCAAAGTATACTTACAATTAACTTTTCTTCAAAGAAACTTTATATTTTACTTTATTCACAGCATATGATTTCAAAGTAAAATGAACTTTTGTACATTTTGTACAATGGTACATTTTATTTAATATTTTATTTATATTTTAAATGTTATTTCAGATTTTTATTTTATTCTAAAATATTTTTCATTTTTTAAATATTTTTTTAGAAACTTTATTTTATTGTATATTGTAATTTATTATTTTAATTTAAAAATAATTTTTATTTTAGTCTAAAAGTCATGCCATTGAAACAACATATAAATCATGCAAAACAAACTAATATTTTGTTTATATTTTGTATTTGACTACATCCTTTTATGCTTTCAAAGTACAATGAGCAGTTGTAGTTACATTTTATTTAATATTTTAATTTATTTTTATATTATTTTAATTAATGTTTTATTTTAATAATTTTATGTATTCTTTTTTTATTACTTTATGCAAAAAGTCATGCATCTGAAGCACTTTGTGACTAAAGTGAAACATCAGAGCAAGAGAGACAGAAACTTACCAGCCTGAGTGATGTGAAGAACAGCTACTACGATAAAAGCAACACTGATCTTCATTTTTTTTTCAGCACTGTTGGTTTGGTCCAGAGTTTAAAGGCACCTCACCTGCAACACAAAACACAAACAGCACACAATTACTTCATTTACATCCAAAGATGAACTGTGTCATGTCTGTGCCACCAAACGTAATTGCAAAAATAATGATTGTTTTCATATTTCTGCAACTGTGTAAGTGAATTATTCACATTTTCAAGGCAAATCGACCTGCCCTAATGCATACTGAGTTGTAATCCGAGTATTCCATGTAAAAAAAAAAAAATCCCCTTAAACATGCTCGATTTATTCTGGGCACGTATGACACCATGACCAAACATGTCTTTGAGATTGTGTGAAGTTGCCATAGAAACCGGCCAGCGATTTTGTCAGTTTGCCAGAATCTGAACGTGTCGGACCCCAGTTTTGCATTCCTTTGAAACTTGCTAGATCTGAAGGTTACGTGGTTATCTTCAAAGAGATTACAAGAACACCAGCAATTCGACTTGAACCTCCACAAAGGATCAAAGGCTCTGAGGGGCTGAGGGCTCAGGTACTGCCTTGCTAATAACAGTGTGCTTGTTTAAATGCAGTTACATAACTGATATAGACATACACGGGATCCTGTTTCCTGGTTTCGGTATTGCAGACTCCAGCTATGTTTGACGGACCAATTATACAACAAGGAAAGAGACACCACAATGCTTCCTTTGACTAACTCCTTCCATTGTAAACTGTAAATGTTTTCTTGCACATAAAAGCTGTGCAAATTCAGCCTATAGAGCTGTTTTTGTTGACATTGTGCACTGGCATTATCATATTGTGATGGTTATTAGCACTGCCAATCTGCCCGAGGCGTGATGGCTTCCTTGTCCCGAAGTAACGGTTGCATCATGACCTGTCCGACATGTCAAGCCTGCACTGTTATGAATCTGTTCCGTGTTGCATGCGGATCCATTGCTGTCTTTGTTATATATTGAGGAACAATGGTCTGCAACTGCCAACTTCTCGTCATATTGGCACCGCAATCTGTGCAAAGGATTGTGGGAATATTGCAATGATCGTTTGCTCTTGTTTATTCAAAATGCAGAGCAAGTGACGATATGTTACAGGTGAGCAAGTGTGAATAAATCAGCAAGATGACGATCAGTTGGACTTGATAACCAGCCAACTATTTTAATTACTGACTTGTGTTGTTTTATTTTTCTTCCATGCAACACATGTAACGAACAAACAGACAACAATTTCAGTTTCAGTCTGTTCCTCACACAAAGTTATCGTGTGACTTAGAATATGACTTGTGGATGCTTTAATGCTGCTTTTATGTGTAATTTCTTTCAGTTCGATGGATCTTCTTCCAAATGTACAGAAAAGAACAGTCTAGATGCTTTGTTCCTTTTGTGTTGCACTGAAAAGGAAAAAAAAAATCACATGCTTTGGCAACAAGAGGGTGAGAGGATGATAAAAGAAGTTTCATTTTTTGGATGCGCTATCTCTTTAAGATTAGAGTGCATCTGATAGCGCAGCAGGAAATACAATGTGGCTCACAACAATGCCTGCGATGACACTGTGGCAATAACGGTGAAAGTCGAGTGTGTGCTGGATGGAGTAAGACTTTATTTGTATTCAGTGATCCACATGGTCATTTATTCAGATGTCGACCTGGAGCAACAGGAGGTCAAAACACACGCCTCTCCCTTTAAGAGCCAATGGGTGATACTTCACCTGAAGCCTGCAAGAGAATAAGGAGTTTTGCAGCACAACTTTTTTCAACACTAATAATAATCACAATTGCTTCTCGAGCAGCAAATGAGTGTATTAGAATGATTTCTGAAGGATCATGTGAAAGCTCATGAAACTGTAATCTCAGCTTTGACCCATAGGAATAAATTACATTTTTAAAAACATTCAAATAGACAACAGTTATTTTTTATAATAATAACAATATTTCTAAATATTACAGTTTTTCCCTTATCTTTCTTAAATGCAGCATAGTAAATCTTTCTAACCTCAAAACTTTTGAGCAGTAGTGTAGATTTACACACTACACATACTGTAACATGTGAATGACTTCATGTATTGCTTACACTGTTTAAAACCATCTGACTTTGCATTTTAGAGTTTGTAAATCCATCTTACACTGTGCAAACTGCCATTTCAAAATCACATTTAGATATGCAGCACACCGAGGGAAAATATGTTTTGCTGGTAAATAGATGTTCAACCTCTTTGCACACAAAAATAGCGGCACCTTCTCTTTCCCTGCAGTTAAAGTGTAAAAGTCAGCACACTGACTTTGTGCCTGGCGTGATGGAATTTGGTGAAAAAAACTGACAGGAAAAAATCCCCTTATTGGGTTTTCTAATGCACGCTGATTCCCTTGAGCCAAATACCACAAGATCTACGAGGCTGACGCCTGCTGTGCCGTTCGAAGGTGATATGCATCTTTCATCACATCTCGCACCTTACGTTTCATTTCATTTTAACATAAATGTCCATTGTTGATGGATGATAACACAATTTCCTCTTCATTTAAGCACATTTTAATCTTCTGCCTATGTGTGTTAGCAGTGGACCGGCTGTCTGGATGTTGCATGCAAACACACATATCTATCTTTAGATTTAGCCAGCTGCCCAGTGATGTAATGCATGCAGAATGACCATCTGAAGATAATATTGCACAAATAATTAGTGGCGTTGCTAAATCAAGCATCATGATTAATCTTGCTCATGCCTATAGTTAGTGATCTAACCAAACCACTTAAACTTAAAGTTTTCAACTTTGCGAAACAAGTCGCCTATCACCATTTGTGCTACATATATGAATAATACTGTACATCGAATAATGCTTTTTCTTAAACCATAGTTTTTTAGGTTCATTTCAAGATTTTGGATTTCGAATCCATAACTAGCCTTCTTTTAGACTAGTGAAAAGAAATAATCCAAAATACACATTTAAGTGTTTTTATATTATTATAATTTATCTATTAGTGTCTGTAGATATCAATTACATATCTTTAAAGGAATAGTTCACATAAAAAGTCAAGTTTGCTAAATCTGTATTAATTCTCAGGCCATCCAAGAAGTAAATGAATTTTTTTCTTTAATCAGATTTGTAGAAATGTAGCATTACAACACTTGCTCACCAATGGATGCTCTGCAGTGAATGGGTGCCGTCAGACTAAGAGTCCAAACAGTGTAAAAACATCACAATAATCCACAAATAATCCACACCACTCCATCAGTCCAACAGTTAAAGTCTTGTGAAGCAAAAAGCTGCATAAACAGCATGGAAACAAATGCTTCTTTTAGACGTTTTTACCTTTGAACAATTGATTCCAGCTAAAATACAAGTCGTTTATTAATAATAATGGTTTGGCCAGTGAAAATGTTGTGTTTTCTGAATTGAAGAAAAAAATTCACTGATTACAAACAAAAACAGTCTCATATTTAGGCCAGAAGGAAGTGTTTAAAGTTAAAACATCTTAAATATGCAGTTTTTTGCTTCACACAATGTTAATTGACAGACTTATTTGAATAAGAAGATGTTCCACATGCAAAAACAAACACATATATATATATATATATATATATATATATATATATATATATATATATATATATTTCTATTTTTTTTTTTTTTTTTTTTTTTTATCTGGTTGACAAAAAAAGTAAACAAGAAACATCCAAAACTAGGAACCCAATCTAGACATTAGAATATCTGAGATTTTGGATGTGGGCTCCACTAGCAATCACCCAAAAACCTTAGCAATGACCCACAACACTATAGTATCAAGGCAGAGGGTTTTGCACAATAAAGCTCACCTCACATCTTCTCCAGCAAGCGTACAAATTGAGTTTCTTTTCAAGTTGCTCTGTTGCAGACTACTCTGCCACTCCTGCATGCCCTCTCAGACTTCTTTACAAATCCCCAACACTGAGAAAGTCTATTCCAAAACATTACATCACCCCAGTGAAGACAAGCTTTGCTTCGATCCAGACCTCGCCTCCCGGATTTACCTCCCAATGCTATCTGCGTCTGAGTCAAATATCTCTTTCTGGGCTGTCTATCTTCTTACAGAGACTGTTCCCCTCCGTGGCCCTCGCAGATAACACACATCCACCCCTGTCCTTCATGTTGACCCCGTCCTATCAGCACAGAGCAAAGGAACTCACACGCAACAAAGTCTGCCGTCTCAGAGTTTCTATCACAGTCACAGTCATAATATAGCTGGAAATTCACTGAAGAAAAATGGTCTGTATTAGGGATGTCAATCACTTCAAATCTTAATTGAATTAATCACATCGTATGAAGATTAATTAATCAAATGAAAAGTAATTAGCTGCATATATCAATGTGACAACAAGACAATATTGCAGATGAGCAGACAAAAAATTGCTTCAGTTCCAAATCACTTAACTATTAAAGTCTAATTCCCGCCTACTATTTCTATTTTACCGCCATTTCGCAATTTAGTTTGCCATTAAGATGATATATTTGCATATCTGTTTCTATATCTGTTTTTAAGCAGCACATCAGCATAGAAGAATGATTTCTGAAAGATCATGTGATCTAAAGACTGGAGTAATGATGCTGAAAATTCAGCTTTGCATCACAGGAATAAATTATGTTTTAAAATATATGCAAATAGAAAAATAGAAAACAGATATTTGGAATTGTAATAATATTTCACAATATTACTGATTTTACTGTATGCTTTTGTAAGCATAATAGCGTAAAATCTAAACAACCTCAAATAAACAGTCTATACTGTATATATATCTCCTGTTCATGAACATGAGTCATACTGATCAGGGAAGGGAATGCACACAAGAGGATGGGAGGTTTTTCTTTTCCCTTTCATTACTCTGAAATATGTTTCATACATGGGCTGACTTTTACAGGAGCAAACAGGATTAACCCAGAGCAGTAGTCAAAGGAAACTTTACAAGCTCTGTGGGCATCCGCGCTCCAGTTGCACTCCAGGAAAAGACTGTGGATGAACTTCAGCAGGAACATCTGATAGGAAAACTCCTCATTTATTTAATTGCAATATTCGGTTTTATAATCCAGAGCTTTTTTGAGAGCAGCCGCTGCGATGATGTAAGAAACATACTCGCTGGAAACCTGAACCACAAGTTTTTAATATATAAACGCAATTACCGTAGCCTATAAAAGTCCTGGGACTACCGACTACTGCAGAGCAGATTAAAAGTCATTTTCATCAGCCTGCTGGGTCAAACAGACTCTCAGACACATAAAAATGAGTCGCTTCTGGAAGCTTCCACGGAAGAGAAAGCTGCTGACGTGACACCTACAAGTAATAATTCACACAAAAAAATTCTGTAATCATTAACTTGCCCTCACGTCGCTGCAGACCTGTCTGATTTTCTGCAGTAGTTTAACAGAATGTTGAAGTATCTTCTTTTGCATTTAAATGACAGTGAACGGATGCAGAGGCATCATAAGTAGTCCATATGATCTAGAAACAGACTGGAATGGACCAAAATATCGTTGAGCAATTCACATTTGCAAATATTCAGTATGCAAGATGAAGATGTGCATGTTTGACATAAAATATGTCATCTGATGGTGATGGTGATGGTGGCCAGTTTGAATATACTGAAGTAATGCTGTCACAATATCAACAGTACTAAATTATTTATTATGTTCCTGTAGTTCTATAGTCAAAGGTGCATGAATTCATATAAAATGTTTGCTCTGAATGCAATGTAAGTCAGTAATTTATTTACTACTCTTTTTTTTCAAGGTACTACAGCAATGCAAATTCACAGGTCTGATTTGTTAAATGCATGAACTGAATGAAAATGTTTACTTTAAATGCAATACAAGTCTGTCAGAAGCATTAATGAACATTCAAATTTCAAAGTTTCAAATCTTAGATTTGTTACTCTTTTTAATAATTTAATTATTTTACGTTAGCTACGTTTGAATGCAATGTAATTCACACTGAATTAAAGCATCTGTCAAATACATAATGGTGGGTTCAAATTAGAAAATGTTCAATCTTCAAAATAAGACTTTTTTTATTAATTATATAGTTATTTTATGTTGCTATAGCTGAAACAGAATGACACTTCTGATTCAGGGAATGCATGAAGTGATATAGATTATATGATATGCATGATATGATATATTCACTTTAAATAAACATATCAGGCAAATGCATAAATGTAAATTAAACGGAAAATTCAAATGTTTAGTTTTTTTCATTTAAAGTAAGTATTTTATATTTTTGTAGCCCAAACAGCAATGAAAAACTCAAGATTTGATTCATTAATTAATTTACTTTGAGTTTACTTTGAATAGAGTGCAAATTACTTTGAATAAAAGCACCTGGGAAATGTATTGATATTATTTATGCAAACTGAGCTTAAAAAAAAACCCAATAAATTATAAATAATACATGAAAACAATAGCATAGCTTTAAAATGTTTTTCAATTAACAAAACGGCTTCAAAACAGACAAGGAAACCATCAGTAATAAAAGTAAGAACAAAGTAACAAATGACAAACAAAAGAACAAAGAGAGCACTTGATGTGTTTCTGTATGCAACCGTAGAGTAGAGGCTGATTAAAGCTTTTAAAGTTATCCAGTCGATAGCAGTAAGCGTTTCTCTCTTTTTTTCTCATCAGTTCTGCTGTTTGATTATTATTAATCACATCACATAGAGCAGAAGGTCTATTAAGCAGCATTTGCTCCACAAGACCTGCTGCACAGATCAATTACGACGTATCAGATGTTTCAGCCCGTCTGTTTACATTCACTTCAGACATAAATGGCTGTTTACATTGATATCTTGCCAAGATCTAAGTTTATGCACTTTTAACTTAACGCTTGCAAGACCAATGCATAGGTCAGTGGAAAAAAATCTAGCGTAAAACTCCTTCATTCAGCAGCGTTTCCTGTGAGAAGATGGGCTGTACGTTGCTCCTAAGCGAAAGGTACGACGGCCTCTAGAGTGATGAGCGGTGATGATTAATTCAATGAGAGCGGTGTGTGTGCTAACGGGGAGAGAGCGGAAGACAGTGAAGGTTATAGCCGCTCTCCGGAGGCCAGGGGGAATCTGAGCCTTCAGAAAGAGCTGGTGTTGAAACAGCTATTTTTACAGCCGGCTCTCTCCAGGACGCTGTAATCCAGCAGAGACTGAGGTGCACCGCTGTGCTGACGGAGGCGGTCTGTGACAAGTACAAGGGAGTTTTTACTGCTAACACAGCACTGCACCTCTGACCTGAGAGCGCTGAAGCTCATGGAGGTCACTGATGGGCTGAGCGCCTCACTTTAGGAAAACTGCATGAGGTGGAGGTCATTCTCAAAGGCTTATTGAAACAGGTAGAGATGAGATTTGCTGGACTGAGATGGACTAAATGGTTGACGAGCTGGCTCACGTTCACCTGGTAGACAGCGAGGCTGCTTAGAGCTTGTAGACCACCAAGTTAGCAGTTTGACCACCTTGAGTGAAGTGTGTCATTTCTGCAACCTGTTAGAAAAGACATATCTTTTTGCAACCGTATGATCAGAAACTACATTGTAAGGACTGCCTGACAACAAATTATACCCTAAAACTTTGATTAATTACCATCTGTGTATCAATGTTGTTATCTAAAACAAAAAAGTATTAGAAGTCATTTGTCAAAAAAATACAAATAAATAAACATAAAATAAAATATATATATATATATATATATATATATATATGAAGTAAATTGTCTCATGTTGTCTTATGAACTAATTCAAATAAATGCATTTAAGTTGAAGTACAAACTAAAACCATAGTTACTTGAAATAAAACAAATATTAAAATAAATTATAATAAATAAATAAAATCGTTTTTTAATCAGCTATGTTTCTCCTTTATTTCGACTATACAAATAAATAACTAAAATAATAATAAAAAACTAAAACTAAAATATGTAAAAATGTATATATTTTAAAAATAACAAAAACATGAATATGAATATGAAAACTGTAATGATACTGAAAACTGTAACATAAACTAAAGTAACTAAAAACTAAATCTATGAATAAAAATATATATATATATATATTTAAATAAAATAAAAATAAAGTTAAATAAAAATACAAAGCAATAAAAATGACAACAGCACATTACAAAGTGACTAAAAATATTAAAATTAATATAGATTTTATTAAACAGAGAAGAAAAGATGGTCCTTACGTTCACATTTGGGGACCAAAATAAATTTCAATGGCTTTTTTCAGCCGGATGATTGAAATGAAATGTCTGAATAAACCAAATTGATGCAGTAAATCATATTTGCCAATGCCACACAAGAAAAACACATTACATGTGGGGTGGGAAATTTACTTTTCACACACAATGGCTGGTAAATGTCTAACTTTATTGGCCACTTAAATTTCTTACCAGCCATTTTTATCATTTCATTTCAAATGGATTAATAAACAATTCACCTAACATGCATGAGCCGTGAAGTGCTACTTCCTTTATCTGTTTAAATGTTGAATCAAATCTTATTTCCACACACATGCATCTTTGTTAAACTCATCACCACAGTGTAAATAAAACTAAAATGACCAGCTGCTGCACAAAAAGCAGCCCACCTTGATTGCATGACAACACGTTTGATTATCGTATGCTGTAGTACTCTACTGAAAAATGCTACCACAGTCACATTGCTTTTAGTTAGTAATTCCCCAACGCAGAGAAGAAGTAACAAACTGTGCTTAACCTAAACTGTCTCCCACTGACACACCTGCAGGGTCATTGATTTAACCAGCATGCCGCAGCTGGTTTTGGAGCTAATTGTGTATTACTTGTACATGTTACGAATCCTGCATGGGGTAAATCTCTGGAACACACACGTTTCAGATTGTTCCCCTACAGGCTCGGCTGGTACAGGCCCGAATCTGAGGTCGTGATGCAAGATAAGAGGGAGCAGAAAGCCATCAGCGGCGTGCTAACCCAATGACAAAAGTGTTTTTAATTCCTCTCGTCATCTCATCTGCTATCCCAGCGCCCAGCGGGACGGCTGCCAGCAAATTCATTGCTTGCCTTCTAATACTTTTTCCAAAACCAACAGGTGGTGATCTGCATATCACCCATTATTCTCCTGGATAAAAGAGACATTTAACTGCGGGTTTGGCTTTTTATGTTCATTCTCAGTTTGCTAAAATGAACGACAGTAGAACACAATTAGTAATGTGTGGCAGGTTTTAGCAAACTTTATAACCAAGATGAATCTTTACAAAACGATCTAATTATCTGGTTTGTTTCTTCTTTTCTTTTTCTTCTTGTTGAAATAAAAACTCAGTAAAACAGTCATTTTATTGTAAACAAATCATACAAAATAATTAATTATACAGAAATGTATATAAAAAAAAGTATAAATGAATTAAAATAAATCATAAAAAGAAACAGAAAAGATGTTCATATTGTTACAAAAAAAAAATCTAATAATATATGTTCTTTTGATATGTCTATTTATAAAAAAATACAGTTTTTTCCCCCTGAAATAGTTTTTTACAAAATTTTCAGGGTTGCCATAAAAATATTTAGCAGCACAACTGTTCTGATAACAATAATAAATGTTTCTTGAGCAGCAATTAAGCATATTAGATGATTATTTAACACTAACGTTCACTGAAATTCAGCTTCGGATCACAGAAATAAATTACATTTTAAAATACATTCACAGAAAACAGTTCTTTAAAGATTTTCTAATATTCCACAATTTTACTGTATTTTTGGTCAAATAAATGCAGCCTTGTGGAGCTTAAGAAATTTGTTTAAAAAATATATTTTTTGAAAATATGAAAAATTTGAATGGTATTGGATTATATATATAAACCTACACTTTTAATAAAAAGATCATATTACGTCTTGAGACTCATTACATCTGATGAACATTACATCTTCATTACTGGCAAAATGACACGTAAACTGGGATGAACCGGGTGTTGTCGATTTCCTTTGCCTTCTCTACATCCTGAAAACTGTTCTTACGCCCCTGATGATGTTTTATGTGAGATTTTGACAGTGTTTTGCAGTTTCAAAATAAGTCATTTCGAGATTTTTGGCAGATGCATCATTATGAGGTACAATTATCTCAGAGCAATGAGCATTACACCTGAGCGGTCTGAACACCTGCAGCCATTGGATGCTCATGAACACATGACTGCACACTCTCTGACTCTCTGTGTGAAGCCGATGCACTGACAACGTGTCATAATTAAAACCCACATGGACATTTCAGTCAAAACTAAAACGTATAAACAAAAACCTAAGCCTGTTTGACCCATAAATATCATTGTTGTCATGAATGCACAAACTCAAGGAAGGTTTTGTAAAAACTCCTGCTAGTTGGACTTAAATTGTGATGGAACAGAATACTTTAAAGCTGATGGAAACATTTCTTTGCAAATCTCAAAGGTCAAGCATATTTAAAGGGTCATGACTGTGTGACGAAGGAAGGAAGGAAGGAAAGGAACGCCTTCTGTAAAATCCACAACCCAAAGAACATTTGAAAGATCCATCACTCATACACACTTACGAAGAAACGAACACATGCTCACAAATACGACTTGAGGAGAGACAAACTACAAGATATCTGCTGAAATTCCTAGAATTATAATTAATTGCCCATACACACCCATGAGTGAGAACTCTTCAAACCTCATTACATCACATGCCATAAGATAAACAAACCTTCAAGTGGATTTTGGATTATGTGTGATAGCAAAAAAAAAAAAAAAAAAGTTAATTTATTTTTAGTTTAAAATAGGGCCGGGACTCGATTAAAAAATTAATCTAATTAATTAGAGGCTTTGTAATTAATTAATCGAAAATAATCGCATTTTAATCGCAGATAAATATTTGACATGAGAACAGACCGAAGTAATTTTTTTTTCACATGGATTTATAGTATACCATTGAATAATGACTGAATACATAAGCTTAAGCAACAAAATATTGTTTATTTTTTGTTCAACCAAGTCTAGCAGACCAGTGCAATTTTTGCCATGAAGTGTAGCAATAGCATATTTAGAAACAATTTTAAGTAAAACACAATACTGTCAATTACATTCAGAACATTGGAAACACTGACTATTAGAAAACATCTCTCTGTTGCTTCAGAGGCCATAACATACTAAGTCCAACTCTCAATAACCTTGGCCAAAACAATAAAGAGTTCAACATAAACTGCCAGTTGCACCAACAAAATAATACATAGTTCAACATAAAGTGTAAAGTCAACGCTAGCTGCTATATGTTTTGCGTTGAGGTGATACTTGAGACTCGATGTGCTGCTGCGGTGATATGCGAACGCTAGTTGGTGCTTTAGTATAATCGGTCCGCCGAAACGCATCCAGTGAGAAACGTTCCGCGGTGCAAAAATAAGTTATTAAAAATGTGGGAATTTTATTTCTGTAATTAATTAATCTTAGTTAACGCGTTATTTTTTGTGTAATTAATTAATCTCAATTAACGCGTTAAAGTCCCGGCCCTAGTTTAAAAACTAAAAGGAAAAAAAATCTCTGATTGCAATGCTAAACAAGTAAATAAAAAAAATTGATTGGGAAAATAAAATTATGAAAAAAAGTTAAATGAAAGAAAATTAAATTATAAAATAAAATTATAAATAGTAATGAATAAATTCAAGTACATGAACAGAAGCAAACTAAAATCATTCTCTTTCTTCCAAAGAGTCATGTATTTAGGTGTATCAGCGTGAGAGAGTGTATAACCTCCAATGTGCAAAATAAAGACTCATGCCTGTCAAAATCAGATTCCTTTATTCCTGCCACAGCTGACAATGGATCAAAAGACTCTTTTTTTTGTAGATAAGACAAAGTGTAAAGCTATCATTTTATCAGCAGTGAGAGGGAACAGTCTCTGAGACTTTTCTCTCTTTTTTAATCTTCCACAATGATGAAACCTTTCTAAAAACACCCCATATGCAATATAGAGACCGGGGAAAAAATAAATAAATCAATAAAATTTCAGGACCCCGCGGCTAAAGAAGTGCAATATTTAAGACTGAGGTAATAAATGATACTAAATGAAAAGATGATGAAATCCAAAAGCGCAAATTACAAAAAAAAAAAAAAAAAAGACAAAACCTGATCCAAATGTTTTAGAAAGGTTTGGCCTTGCAAAAAGTGGCCAAATATCAGTTTGTGCACTGAGACGTACTTGAGGGAAAGTGGGACATTATTGCTGTGAGGAGAGAGAAAAAAAGATACCATAAATCTAGTGTCACCTGCATATGACTAGGAGACAAATTCTGCATAAATATTGAATTGACAGTTCTACATTACAGCTGTACATACAGGCCATCTGTTGACTAAAACGAAAAATAAATAAATAAAATGTTTTATTTATATTCTAAAATATAAAATATTTTTTTACTATTTTATTCTAAATATAAATATAAATATTTTAATAATTTCTTCAGAAATGCTGCCTTTGTAGTTAGTAAAATAAGTTGACAAAAATTGCTCAAATAAAAATAAAAGTAAAAACTAATAAAAATATCAAAAACAAATAATGAAATTCTAATAATTTAAATGTCAAATTATATTATAATTCTTAAGTTTTGAATAAATATTAAAATAAAAATCAATTCAAAATAACAATAAATAAAATACATACTAATCCAAATGTATAATAACGATACAAGCTTCATGAAAAGTGTTACAGAAGATTTCAGAATTAACAGGGATGCATTCCCAGCTCGGGTGAAGCAACAGGATCTAATTGATGTAGATGGAGATTCAGATCGGTCTAAGAGGTTGTGATTAATCTGTTTTGACAGATGTCACAAATCTCTCAAACCAATGAAGGAAACCCTCCACTAAAATGTATCAAAACGGCACTCGGGAATCTCATTTTTCCGACCCATTTAAAGAACATAAAAGTGCATTAATGATGTTTTCATTTAATTGGGTGAGCTGCTCTCAAAGGATGACTTGTTAAGTCTGGATGTCAGCGGTGGCTTGTCAAGAAAAGGGCGAGCATTGTGAACCTGTGAACTATTATCACTCAAGACATTATGATATGATACAGCTACATTAATTCCCACAGGGAAACTAGCAACAGGCTAAACAATGCTGCAGTGACAAGGGAAAAGAAAATATACCTTAAACACAGCAAATGATCAAAATGACAGCTGAACAATAGTGGAGCAAAAATGAATTAAACATCATGTTCAACACATCTGAGGGTTACAGAACGTGGAGATATCCAAACACCTCCGTGTCAGAGGCCAGACCTGCTTTCAGATGGAGTTCAATTAGAAGGTATGAATCGTAACCTCTAAACCATCACATGCTTTTTTCATTGCAAACAGCCATTTGCAGCCAAAGCATGCAGCACTTCACTTTTGGATGCAGTTCAAATTTTGATGATCTCCATCTCTAATCTCTTTACCAGTAGTGTGTCAACAGGCATCAGCTAGATCAAATTGTTGTCATCTGATCCAACAGGCTCAGACATTAAGCACAGTGAATTGGACCATAATTAATAACAAGTATCCAGGATATCATTGGAATGGGTGGTAATGAATTTTTAGTGCTTTGCTTGTGGTGCAGTAGTTGCAGTCACTTAACATAATTTCAGAGGTATTCAGGACAGTGTTTTGTGAATGTTGATGATTTAATAACAGATTTTTATTGGGAGCTTTTACGCTGGGATTTCAAGTAAATTTCATTTAAAATTCATAGAAAAGCATGTAACTGTAATTTGGACGGATGGATGGATGTATGGATGGAACCATAGATGGATTGGAAATGGATGAATAGAATAATTGCTAAAAGGATGGATGGAATTATAGAAGGAATGGATATGGATGAATAAAATAAATGATGGATGGACAAATGAATGGATGGGTAGATGGCTAGAATGATAGATGGATATGAATGAATAGAATTGGATATGGATGAAAATAGCATAATGGATGGATAGATGGATTGATGGATAGATGAATGGATGGATGGATTGGATATGGATGAATAGAATAATGGATGGATAGATGGATGAATGGATGGATGGACAAATGGATGGATGGATGGTTGGATAGATGGATTGGATATCAATAGATAGATAGATAGATAGATAGATAGATAGATAGATAGATAGATAGATAGATAGATAGATAGATAGATAGATAGATAGATAGATAGATAGATAGATAGATAGATAGATAGATAGATAGATAGATAGATAGACAGACAGATAGACAAGACTTCCCTCGGTCTCATCCTGCCGCATCTGTTACCGGATGCCTATTCTGGAAGCTCATAATTTACAAATGAACACTGCTTATATTCCATGAGAGGTCAGTACTTTTCAGGTTCAGGTTCAGTAAAAACACTTAAGCTAATGATGAAATAATTCCAGGGAAGTTGCACGGGTGGTTTGTCTTCCAGCTGCACACAGACACAAATCCTCCTGAGAGGAAGAGACGCAGGCTAATTATTCTCACGTTAGAAAGATTTAAATCATCGTTAAGATAAAGTGAAAAGTACCAAACACGCTTATAGCAAGATAAATATAACGTGCGCATTAAACACCTTTGATGCACACGTCACAGGAACACAAACCCACAAAGCACATCAGAGATCTGCCAGAATGCCACAAGCATCGCCTGAGCTTAATTAAAAAAGACAGAGAGAAAGAGAGTGAGAGGCTGGAGCATTGGCTTCAGATAAGTGAAAATCCTGCCTTGTATACCAATGACAAGCCCAACAAATCACAACAGCTTTACTCCACTCAGATGCAACAACCATAATCCATCTTAAAAGCTTGTATTTAAAGGCACAGCAAAAAAAGGAGATAATCATATCATAATTTATTCACCTTCACATAATTTCAAACCCATATGCTATATATATATATATATATATATGTATATATATATATATATATATATATATATATATATATATATATATATATATATATATATATATATATATATATATATATATATATATATATATATATATATATATATATATATATATAGCATATGGGTTTGAAATTATGTGAAGGTGAATATATATACATTGTTGCATATGTTGTTGTTTCCACAGAAAAAAAAAAAAAAAAAAAAAAAAATATATATATATATATATATATATATATATATATATATTTTATTTATTTATTTATTTATTTTTTCTGTGGAACAAAAAAAGACATATATATATATATTTTTTTTTTTTTTCTTTTTTTTTTTTTTTTTTTTTCTGTGGAACAAAAAAAGAAACATGTAAAATGTTTTCTCTAAGAACTGTTGCTATATGGAAAAGACATTCAGTCTGCCATTTTTCGCACCTATACACACAATACACAATGTTTTTTGTTCACACAAATTATGGTTTCAGGGCATTCTAGTGATTAATAAAGACGTTTTGCATGCTATTTCTTGCACAATGCATTGTTATGACCTTAAAACAATTTTATTGTAAAGCATGATTTGAAAATATATGTGATACATTATTTCATTATTATATATATTTTATATATTTTAGCACCATTTACCAGACATTTAATTTCCAAACTGACACCATACTCCAACCACCAGAATGAAACATTGCCACATTTCGTGAATGTCCAATCTAAGGTTTTGAACTAACAAACCATTTCAAAAAAAAAAAAAAAAAACCCTGTTAAAATGGTAAGTTCCTTCTGAATTTTAGCCTACAAAGATACATCCTTCCTTCAGCACATTCTTATTCACCATATCTGCTTCATCAATATGCACATCAAGTTCATAAGCGACGACATTTGAGATTCAGGTGAGCACAGATTGTGGGATAGAGGAGAGATGCCTATGAGAGTTTGCTTAACACGTGCTGATAGATTGTTACTCTGAGCTACTGTGTTGATTTAGCCAGTCACTAATCATTTGACAGTTAGCAAGATAAGAGATAAGAACGAGTCCGTCCTCGTCAGAGAAAAGCCTTGAGAGGTATTTATTTGCATTCAGGACGCACGTTCACACTCTTTTCCTTTCTCTACCACTTGCATTTAGGAATTCAAAGAATGGATTGCATGCACTGAAGACAAGAGAAAGCAGTCACACTTTCTTAAGCACACACGCATACGCACAAAGGAATCACATCTTTCCAAATCAGAGCTCCACTACCTCTGCCACAAGCGGCTGCAATCAAATTAACTTGTGGATGACGGTCAAAGTCAGAGTCAAGCACAATCATACAGATTGTGCCTTCTATTCATGTAAAGAGACATTGCCGCTCATCCTTAAAGAAACAGTTCATCCAGAAATGAAAATTTGCTGAAAATGGTCTAACTCTCAGAGTTTGTATCTTCATTGGAACAGGTCTGAACTTTATATTTGCATCACAGTGAATGGGTGCCATCAGAATGAAAAAAAAATATATAACCATAAACCACTTCCTCCAGTGGAAAAGTCCTCATCCTCTGTTCTCCTCTCACATCAAAATCCACAGACTTACTGTTTAGATTCATTTAGGCTGTATTGCTTGTAAACGGTACATATTTCTCTCCTGATTCAGACAAGCATAACGTATAGAGGACTCAACGGGTGAAGTTAAAACATCATAATGGATTTGTTTTTTTACAAAAAGACAGCTTTTCAATTATAAAAATGTTAACTGATGAACTGGAGTGGTGTGGATTACTTGTGGATTATTGTGATGTTTTTATCAGCAGTTGGACTCTCATCCTGACGGCACCCATTCACATTTCTCCAAATCTGTTCTGATGAAGAAACAAACTCACCTGCATCTTGGACGGCCTGTGGGTGAATTTTCTTTTTCGGCAAACTTTTGCTTTAAATCATTCCATGCGTATGTTGGCCTAGCTAAGGAAGTGCTAAAATTCGCAGAGTATTCAAAGAGAGTACAAATGATTTGTTTTGAAGGCTCCTTCGTCCACAAGGTTGCGAAACTGCCTTGCATCAAAGTTGCCCTGACAAGTTGGCAAATAACCTAGCTAAACATTTGATGAATTGCCCATCGCAGAAGTGATGTGTGCCGCTGATAACTTTTCAGCCAAGCTTTGCTCTCTTAACAAGCTCACCTCATTTCCATGTGCCAGACGCATGGCGTTTCCAAGCCAAGAGCATTTCCAAGCCTGATGCATCATATTAAACAGTTGGTTAGCGTGCTGTCCTGACATGCCGCGGATGATGGAAACTCACCGCATTTCCCATTAATCTCCCATCCCATCATCTTTATGTTTGTAATGCAGCGGGGCTTGAAGGCTAGACGTACGGAATACATTACCCATCAGGCACAGGTGCCAGGTGGAAGTGATGCGGCGAGAACTTGGCTTGAGTTGCACTGATGAATCACAGTAATGTTTTACAAATTGACACTTTTTCATACTGAATAATGGTGGCGGCATGCTGTGTCCAATAAAGAAAATTAAAAGAAAACATGCAATTTATGTTGTTCCAGACCCTGTTATATTAAGCAAATCTTTCTGTACAACTACATTTTACAATCACTTTTTACATACTTTATAAATATTTTTTAATTTTTTGTAGTTGCACCACATATCAGATATCAGCTGATATATTGAATTTTCATCATTTTTTCGAAAAATAGTATAGATATTTGTCTCCTATGGCATATTTTAAACAAAACATTTATGGCGTTATAAACATTTGGTTCATATTTCATACTGTGCAATGTAATATTGTGAGGATCCCAAACATTTGAGATCAATGAGTTTTTTTTTATGTTTTTGAAAGAAGTACCTTATGGTCATCAAGGCTGCATTCATTTGATCAAAAATACATTAATATTGTGAAATATTATTACAATTAAAATAAAGTTGTTGTTTTTTGTATATATTTTAAAATGCAGTTTTAGGAATCTTTTAAAAATTCAATGTTCAAAAGAACAGGGTTTATTTGACATTCACTTTTTTGTAACATTTAAATGTCATTTTTGATCAATTTAATGCATCATGAATAAAATAATTTTTTTTAATCATACTAACCACAAACAACTTCTTTACATGAAAATCACATACAAAAGATTTTCTCTATCAAACTAATATAACCCATTTAGAATTATCAGCGATAACATGAAAACAATTATTTTTGGAGTTTCTAACACATGGCCACTATGAACTGTTGTCGCATTAAAACAAACTTAATGAAAATTCCTCAAGCAAGAAACAAACCCATTTGGGAGAATAAACAGTGACAGAACTTCCATTTCTAGGTGAACTATCCCAATAATCTAAGGTTTCCCTCGTCATGGTATATGAAGTTTGTAGAAACCATTTCCACCAGCCCTGACCCTGTGGTGACAAATAAAGATGCCATTCTCTTCCTCTTTCCCCCACAATCTCATCCAACGACTGAGTAGCCACTGTCAGTACCGATGCACCTTACAGAGAGCGAATGATTTGGACAGGTAAACACCGCCCATCAGACGTGAAGACAAGCGACAGCGCGACAGGCTACGCTAACGACAGCAGGCAGCTGAGCTCAGAGCGAGCAAAAACCCAAATCTGCATTCTGATTGAAGCCTTTATCATGCTGTGTTTTGTCCACTGGCCGCATACTAGCACTTCCCTGCATGGGCTGAATCTAGATGAGATACATGTATCTTACTCTTTCATACTTTATCATAGTTTTTCCTCTATTCTTTCCTGGCCTCTTCCCACCGCTGTCATTTCAGCTGTCGCACTTGAATCTAAAATCTTCTCTCTTTTGAAAAGGCATCAGCTGTTTCATATGTATATACGGTGGGCTCCAAAATCTGACACAACATTGCAAAACCTGAGATAGAAAATCTCTTTTAAACCTGGAACCCAAAAGAAAGTTAAAGATTTAGAAACATGTCAGAAATGATTTTACACACAAATCATAAATATATAGTTACATTTAAACATAATGTTAGTGACTGAAGATTTATTATCATATACTTTAATAATATTTTATATAACTATTTCATATTTAATATAACTATATATATATATACTTCTTAATGCAATTATCTAGTATTTATAATACTATACATAGATTTATATATAAATATATTAATATTTAAAAATGATAAATAAATTGACTACTCTGTATCTAATTTAATCTAATTATATATAAAAGAGTATATTGACTGAAGATGCATGCTTATATATCTTCCTGACAAACAAATGAGAGTTACATTCGGGATTTTTGAGGCCAATGAGCCAAACAAAGACTCTTTGCCCCAGTAAATCAAGAATGTTTTATTCTTGTGTGTCGCTGCTTTTTTTCTGACTTGGTGGCTGATTAGAGATTCATTTTACTGGAGTGAAAAAAAAAAAAAGATTTGCAGCATCTCCTTTTGAAGCAGATCCTTCAGCAGCCTTTAACATCATAACAGAAGCGACAGACGTTATCGCCCACCGCTGCCGAGAAAACAGATGCTAAAAGTGCTGTGATTAAATTTCTTTCAGGCCCTACATGAAGATCAAGAATTAAAAACTAGAAGCATAGTGAACATGACACCAAGAATGAATGAAAAAGCTGTTTGATGAAATGGACAACTTTTAATTAAGATGAAACCATTAATGAAGATGTCAATGTCAGTACTACTGCAACAGGCTTTATCCTTACAGTATTTCACTTATTTATCTGCTTTCAAAAACAGGCAGGAAAAAAAAATGTTCTATAAAACAGAAAACATTTTACAACAGCCTTGCATTTCCACAACACTGCAGGGCTTTTCAGTTCTGGCCCTTTCCATCCGTAGATGCATTCATGCGCTCGTGGTGGGTGTGCAGACGGCAACTGAGTCACTTAAAAGCTCTAAAAACTCTAGATTGACAAGTTTGAAGGTTAATGCGTTAGACAATGCTCAACTTCCCACACCTAGTTGTTTCCTGGCAAAATCATCAAGCATTCGCAATTTATTGCCAGAAGTGGCAGGAAAGCAATTCATATGCTTCTTTTCTGTTGACAGTGTGGAGATGTGTACAACTTAATAGCTCGACAGAGATGATTGTGTCTGACAGACTGTTATTGCTTCTCTTGGGGCACTAAGTGCACAAGCGGTTCGCGACGTCAGCTGCTAAATGAATATCTGCTCCTGATGACAGTAAAACCCTTTAGTTACAGTTCTTTAGCACTCATGCCATGTCACCCTGCAGTAACGCAGCTCTCTGTACAGTCAATAAAGATATAATATATTCATCGTTTATATAGAATTTTTTATATTTTGAAATATTGCTGGAGGGAAGCAGGAGTCGAAATACTACCAATATTATATATTATATAATTTACAATACATAATTGATAAACGTTTTACATGTGTTACAATATATTTCTAATAATTATTCACTTAATTAATCTTTCAATTATTCAATATTCACTAAATAGTCCTGAAAAAAGTGTCATAGTTTCTACAAAAATAAGAAGCATCTCAACTGTTTTCAACATTGATAATAATCAGAAATGTTTCTTGAGCATCAAATCAGTATATTAGAATGACCTCTGAAGGATCATGTGACACTGAAAACTAGAGGAATGATGCTGTAAATTCAGCTTTACATCACAGGACATTTAGATTTTAAAATATATTTAATTATAGAGTTATTTTAAATTTGACTAATATTATTTTACAATATCACTGTACACAAAAAACATGGCAGGTCTTTGAATTTACAAAAATAAAATGTGTCTACAACACAATTAATATGTTTCAGTGTGAACATGCTTTAATGTAGATTTCACTTGTTCATATAGTGTTGTATGTACACATTTTTCTCACGTTAATTGAATGTGATTGAATCTAACACTGAAATCAATCTAATTGAGTTTTGACACAACCGGGGCTCTCCGGAGCAGATGGTGGCAGTATTGCATCATTGAGAGGGATGACAAACTGCCCATAAAAGGAGAAATTGAATCGAGTGCCAAAAACTTAAAGATTCAGCTGCTGAGCCAGCAGTCGCCTCATCTCAGATGACAATGATTTAATTCAAATTAAGTCTATCATATTGTTTTATATTCGTTTTCAAATAGGCGATATTTCCTTTAGATATCAGTTTTTGTAGTGTATAACAATTACAATGGTCAATTACCAACACTTTAACATTCTGATAGTTTATCATTAAGTGTCAACATCCGGTGGCCAGTCTATAACGTTAGGCTTTTTTTAAAAGGAAGTCATAACGTTAACGTATTTTTTTAAATTTAAAATTTGTCGTTCCAAATATATAAGAAATAATTAAAAACGTTTTTTGTGTGTGTGTTCTAGATTTTTCTCAGTAGGCCTTTGTTAATAGGACTTACTTCCATTAATTTACCTACATCTGTTTGTTTTGTGCAGGGCATGAATGAAGTCTGCATCAATAAGGCCACTGAAGACACCACTGTTGGCATTTACGTTCTCAAACATGCTTCTGATGAACCAGAGGATGTTGGTGTTGTCCTTGAAAGCATTAAAGGGATAGCTCACCCAAAACAAAATCTAAATTCTGTCATTAATTACTCACACTTCATGCCATTCCAAACCTGTAAGACCTTCGGTCAACTTCAGAAAACCAATTAAGATATTTTTGATTTCCTCCATTACGAAGAGTCCTTTTTTTATTTATTGCTGATGTCCTAAATATGTTTCTGGATTTGGAATCATTTCAGTTGCATTGCTGTATACGAAGGGTCAGAGAGCACTCAGATTTCACCAAAAATATCTTAATTTGTGTTCTGAAGCTGAACAAAGGTCTTATATATTTGGAACAACATGAAGGGTGAGTAATTAATGAAAGAATTTTAATTTCTGGGTGAACTAACCCTTTAGGATGCATGGTTAACCTTCACAGTAAACTGTAACAAGTTATTTCTCTATTTGAACTTTTTCACTTCGTGCCATGTTGGGATTACTTAAGTGTTTTCTTTTTCTTCAGAATGCACTGTTTGTTCTAAGAGTTTACTATTTTGTTTATTCACTTAAGAGACAACAGTTCATAGCAGGTTTATTAATGTCTTGCTGTTCTTCATCCAATTTGACAATACATTATGTATTTTTTTGTTTTAATATGCTAATGATCCATTACATTTTTTATTTATTATTTTTATTATTCTTTTGTGTAATCATCAATTCATGGCAACTGTGCTCAGTCCTCCGTTTGTAAATTTGTAAAGTTAACAATTCAATACAAAAAAAAAAAAAAAGTACCAGCTCTTGCTTTTTGCCTTTATTGTTTATCCTTTACAAAATGTTTAAATGTAATTAAATTTGCTTTTATAGTTTATTTCAATTATAATTCTCAAAAGAAAAGAAAAAAAATTGAAGTATGCAACACTCAAATCGCTCAGATCTCTTCAAGCAATGCACAATTAAAGTGTTCTGCAGCACTGTGAGACTCTAGAGGTTCTTGGTCAAAATAGTTAGAAAGAGAAAAAGCCACCAAGGGCAAGGCCACGTCAGGAGAATGTGTTGAGTGCTGTAACCGAGGCCAGATAGCTGTAGATGTGCAGGAATAAACCCCTTCAGCACAAATCATCAGGCAGGTCCGTCCTTAGTGGGGTCCAACTGGTGCGGTCGCACCGGACCCCGCGTCAGCTAAGGACGACCCTGTAATCAGGTACCACTTTTCACCACCAATCAGGCCTTTTCGGGTCCTAATCAGTTCAGTATTAAGGCTCTTTAATTGTCCATCATGTTCACACAAAAGCAAATAAATGGACTGTTGAGTGCTCAGTGATCACACTGGAACATCCATTCATGCCAGCTGCAAGCGCTGCTGAATTAATTGCAATAATCCTCCATTGCTTGGCCTGAAAATATAATATTCAAAAAGGAATCAAGAATGAGTATTTTTCAACACGCTCAAGGACAGACTCTTATGTGAGGTAAGATGAACAAGAAAACCACGGCGGTGAACTGTTATAGAGGTCTAAATCTTTCATGCTGGCCTAGAAGAGTTTATTTTTTCCACAAAAGGTCAGTTTATGAAAAGAGGGCACGAGTGCTGGACCAAGAGAGCAGCTCATGGAATTTGATTACGGAATGTAATACATTTTCTCACAGTTTTTATTGAGCCAAGAATGTGCCACTTCTCCAACATCAGGACTTCAAGCTGGATTTTGTTTGAACAATGAACCCACTTACAAAACAGTGTAACATCTTACACATCTTACATCTCAAAATTTTTTCCAACATGCAATTTTTTCTTTCACATGAAAATACTGAAACTTATCTTTAACTATTGTGACATGCGTCCCGAGCGCTCGTCAGCGTCGCCCTGGCAACACACCGGAATCACCGGCACGAGCTCATCACGGGCTGAGCGGTCGCACCTGCAGCTCATCAAGCAGTGCCTACTTAGGCAGAGGAGGAAGACAGAGTGGTGAGGAATGTCTCCTGACAAAGACGCTAACCCTTACCTCCTCTTTTCCAGAGAGCAGCGTGTGACCGTCAGCCCCCACCACGGAGAGCACAGCACGGGATCCACCACTCAGGACACAGCGAGCACGAGGGACTTAAAGCGCCACGGAGAGCACCGCCTTCACCCAGAGCACTTTCATCTAATAAATCCACCCTTCGGGGACTTTTCTCTTCCATCGGTTGTCTTGTAGTTCCTCACCCCGCCACACTGGTGGAGAATGCGGGCCAGAGTGTGAGCTGGACACCGACAACCGACCCCTGAGGAGAGCCTTAAAGCCACCCGTTTGTTTTTTTTTTCTGTTTCCTTTTTGTTCCCCCTGTCATTTGTTCTGCTCTGTTTTCACAGGCGGCCGCTCCTCCCCCGGCATGGAAGAACTGCTGAAGCACCTCACCGAGGTGAGCATCCGCCAGCAACAAATAGTGGAGCACATGGCCTCACGTCAAGGAGACGCCGAACGTGAGCTCGCCGCCCTCCGCCAAGAATGACGTCACATGACGACGTGGAGATGTATCTTCGGATGTTTGAGGCCACCGCAGTCCGGGAGGCGTGGCCAGAGGACGAGTGGGCCCGTCTCCTCGCGCCGCTGCTGACCGGGGAAGCGCAGCGGGCGTATTTCACCATGACGGCCGAGAGAAGCCGGAACTATGGAGAGGTGAAGAAGGAGATCCTAGGCCGAGTAGGCCTTTCCCCAATCTGTGCGGCGCAGCAGTTCCATGACTGGGAATATCGAGCTCGACAGCCCGCTCGCGCCCAGGCGGCCGAACTATCCCGGTTGGCCCAACATTGGCTGTTGGCCGGGGGTCCCTCCGTACACCAGGTAGCTGAGCGTGTGGTGATCGACCGACTCCTCCGCGCCCTTCCCCGCGCGTTGAGGCAGGCGGCTGGCATGAGGAATCCCACCGATCTCGACGGGCTCGTGGAGGCCATTGAGCTGGCGGAGGCCGCCCAACACCGGGAGATAGGGGAGCGAGCGCCGCCTTTTCCCCGAAGGGTGGTCCAGGAGCGACGCTCGCCGGAGGGCACCCAGCGACCCGTGAGCAGGCCTGCGGTTCCCGGCCCCCAGGACGAGCCAATGCCCACCGAGCCGCCGCGTTCCCCAGGACGGACATGGCTAGCAGGCTGTTCAGTCCATGGTCCAGCGCCGAAGGCACCACGGGCCAGGGTGCGCATCAACGGCCGGCCATTCGTCGCCGTCCTCGACTCGGGCAGCGGGGTAAGCCTGATACAACCGACTGTCCTTCCACCCCGAACAGGTTCCAGGGCCCGGCTGGCGATAACGTGCGTGCACGGGGATACCAGGCATGTGCCGGCCCGGAGAGTGACCATCACCGCGACACCTGGTTCCTGGCCCGTCGAAGTGGGAATCTTAAGGAACCTACCGGTACCCGTTCTCCTCGGCCGGGATTGGCCGGGGTTCGATCAGCTCCTCACCTCCAGCACACAGCCTGCTAGCCCGGCCGGGAACCGCCGACGCCGGAATCCAGCAAGGCGCCCTCGACGAGGCCCCGCGCTGCTAACGTCAGACAGCCCTCGAGGAGGTGAGTCCCCCTCCCAAAACTCTAACCTGTTCTTCGATGTCTTCCAGCAGATAGCGGGAGGGGGGACGCTCGCCAAAGAGCAGCGTGGGGACGAGCGCCTCAAGCATTGCTGGTCTCAAGTGCGGGTGGCGGAAGGGGAGGATCTACAACCAGCTCCCCACCCCACACCCCACTTCATCATCCAAAACGGCCTGCTCTATTATGTCGGCCAGCGGAGGGGGAGGAAAAGACGCTGTTGGTGGTACCGCGGAGTAAAGTCCCGGCGGTCTTGGAACTCGCCCACGCCCACCCGATGGCTGGCCACCTCGGCGCCCAAAACACTGTGCAACGGATCCGGGACCGCTTCCACTGGCCAGGACTGGAGGCGGATGTCAAGCGGTACTGCCAAGCGTGCCCGACGTGCCAGCGGACCTCGCCACACACTCCTCCCCCTAGCCCGCTGATCCCGCTGCCGATCATTGAGGTGCCCTTCGAGCGCATCGGGATGGACCTGGTGGGGCCGCTGCCGAAGTCCGCCCGGGGGCATGAACATATCCTGGTTATCGTGGATTATGCCACCCGCTACCCAGAGGCCATTCCCCTCCGCAAGGCCACCGCCAAAAACATCGCCCAGGAGCTCTTCCTACTGAGTAGTCGGGTTGGCCTACCAGCGGAGATCCTGACCGACCAGGGCACCCCTTTCATGTCCCGGAACATGGCTGACCTCTGCAAACTCCTCAAAGTCCGACAGATCCGGACCAGCGTATACCATCCGCAAACCGATGGGCTCGTGGAACGCTTTAACCAGACCCTCAAACAGATGCTGCGGCGTGTCGTGGCCGAGGACCGACGCGACTGGGACCAGATGATCCCGTATGTACTGTTCGGGGTCCGGGAGGTACCCCAGGCGTCCACCGGCTTCACGCCCTTCGAGCTCCTCTTCGGCCGCCAGCCCCGAGGGCTCCTAGATGTCGCCCGGGAAGCCTGGGAACAACAGCCTGTGGTATGTCGGACCACCGTCGAGCACGTCAAGGCCATGAGAGACCGGATCGACAGGGTCATGCCATTGGTCCGGGAGCATCTGACCAAGGCCCAGCAAGACCAGCAGCGCCTCTTCAATCGGGCTGCCCAACCCCGGGAGTTCCAGCCGGGAGATCACGTCATGGTACTGGTCCCCACCTCAGCCTGTAAGTTCCTGGCCCGCTGGCAGGGCCCGTATACGGTCACCGAACGGGTGGGACCCGTCACCTACAAAGTGCGCCAACCTGGTCGTCGAAGGGAAGAGCAGCTCTATCATATAAACCTGTTGAAGCGCTGGGTGGGGACCGGGCCCCAGCTCTCGGCCCTCGCCGCCACCTCTCCCGTGGTTGTGGACATGGATCCCCACCTCTCCGCAGCCCAGAAGACGGAACTGCAGCACCTGGTCGGTCAGTTCTCGGATGTGTTCTCCCCTCTGCCAGGGCGGACGACCGTCATCCAGCACGAAATCCGAACACCACCAGGAGTCATCGTCCGGCAGCGGCCCTATCGTGTCCCGGAGGCTCGGCGACACGCAATCGAGACAGAGGTACAGGAGATGTTGAAGCTAGGGGTAATTGAGCCCTCGCGGAGTCCATGGTCCAGCCCCATCGTCATGGTCCCGAAGCCCGACGGCACCCTAAGGTTCTGTAACGACTTCCGCCGCCTAAATGAGGTCTCTGAATTCGATGGCTATCCCATGCCCCGCGTCGATGAGCTCCTGGATCGACTAGGAAGGGCCCGGTTCATATCAACTCTCGACCTCACCAAGGGGTATTGGCAAGTCCCCCTGTCTAAGGATGCCAAGCCGAAGACAGCCTTCTCGACCCCCAGTGGCCACTGGCAGTACCGGGTCCTTCCCTTCGGCCTGCACGGGGTCCCCGCCACATTCCAGAGGCTCATGGATGTCCTGCTGAGGCCCCATATGGCCTACGCCGCGGCCTACATCGACGACGTCGTCATCCATTCAGAGACCTGGGGGGAACATTTAGAGCGGCTCCGGAGGGTGCTGCTGGACCTCCGCCGGGCGGGGCTCGCCGCCAACCCCCGGAAATGTCACCTGGCTCTCTCCGAAGCCAAGTACCTGGGCTTCTGCGTGGGACGTGGCCTCATCCGCCCCCAGGAAAAGAAGGTGACAGCTATCCTCTCGGCACCGCGGCCCTCTACCAAGACCCAGGTACGAGCCTTTTTGGGGTTGGCAGGATACTACCGGTGTTTTATCCCTAACTTCTCCTCCTTAGCCTCTCCCCTGACAGATCTGACCAGGAAGGGGCAACCGGAGAAGATAGCCTGGAGTCTAGAAGCGGAAGAGGCGTTCCAGCAGGTGAAGTCAGCCCTCACCACGGAGCCAGTCCTGCGAGCCCCCGACTTCAACTGCCCCTTCCTGGTGCAAACCGACGCCTCGGACACCGGGTTGGGAGCCGTTCTCTCCCAGGTCCAGGACGGCGAGGAACACCCGGTGATCTTTATTAGCCGGAAGCTGACCCCGACCGAACAACGGTATGCCGCCGTGGAGAAGGAAGCGCTGGCCGTCAAGTGGGCAGTCCTGGAGCTCCGCTATTACCTCCTCGGACGCCGGTTCACCCTGCTGACAGATCATGCGCCACTACAGTGGATGGCCCGCGCAAAGGACACCAACCCCAGGGTAACCCGCTGGTTCCTTGCGCTCCAGGACTTCCACTTCACCATACAACATCGGGCGGGGACGGCCAACGCCAACACGGACGGTCTCTCCAGGATAGGGGCAGCTTTCGCAGGTCTGTTAGGCTCCACTCCCCACCCTCCCCATATCTCCCCATTGTACCGCAGGCGCAGGTCGACGCTTAGGGGGGGGGAGTGTGACATGCGTCCCGAGCGCTCGTCAGCGTCGCCCTGGCAACACACCGGAATCACCGGCACGAGCTCATCACGGGCTGAGCGGTCGCACCTGCAGCTCATCAAGCAGTGCCTACTTAGGCAGAGGAGGAAGACAGAGTGGTGAGGAATGTCTCCTGACAAAGACGCTAACCCTTACCTCCTCTTTTCCAGAGAGCAGCGTGTGACCGTCAGCCCCCACCACGGAGAGCACAGCACGGGATCCACCACTCAGGACACAGCGAGCACGAGGGACTTAAAGCGCCACGGAGAGCACCGCCTTCACCCAGAGCACTTTCATCTAATAAATCCACCCTTCGGGGACTTTTCTCTTCCATCGGTTGTCGTGTAGTTCCTCACCCCGCCACACTATGTAATCATGTGAATAATCCACTAGTAATTAGACTAATTCAAGTTTCAATTATTTTACGAAGATGCTTTAACATTGCTTTTCAGTGCACTGCACCAGTAGGTGGAGATAAATTAGTGTATTTATGAGTGACTCATTCATTCAAATGATTTGTTCACAAACACTGATTCATTCAGGTATGAAACAAGTTTACAGATCTTAAAAATGAGTCATTCATTGGAAATATTAATTAAAATTATTAATTTAATTCAGGACCGAAACAAGTTTACTGAATCAGTTATTAAAATGATTCATTCAAAACTACAAATTCATTCAGGATCGAAACAAGAGACTGGCTTAATAAGAGTGTCAATTAATCAATTATTAAAGCAATTTGTTAAGAACCACAGGAGCTACTTTACAAGAGTGTCATTAAATCAATTATTCAAGTGATTCAATTAAAAACAAGGTCTAATTCAGGACCAAAAATGATTCACCCAAAACTACAAATTAATTCAGGATCGAAACAAGTGACTGGCTTTATAAGAGTGTCAATTAATCAATTGATCAATCAATTTGTTCAAAACCACTGATTCATTCAAGAGCTACTTTACAAGAGTGTCATTAAATCAATCATTCAAATGATTCATTTAAAACCACAGATTCATTTTGAAACATTTTCATTTAGGAAATAAATAATCGATTGACTTTTCAACAGTGTCACTGAA